>NC_090752.1:96107329-96133387 GCF_036898095.1 Palaemon carinicauda | reverse complement strand
AAATATTGGGAATTCCGCGCGATTCTGTGTTCTTTTCATTCATATATCTTTGACAGGCTTGAAGATTTATGCTGTATGAGATCATAATATCAAAGCATAAATATAAACATACATACATACATACACACACACGTATATAAATATATATATATATATATATATATATATATATATATATATATATATATATATATATATATATATATATATATATATATATATATATACTTACAGTATATTCTTACTCTACATTTATAATTATTAAATAATGTCTTGGTGGCGTTAAAAAATCCAAGATACTTTCTCTCCAGACAAACTGTTCTCCAAATAGTTTTCAGAATAACAGGAAAACTGCAATTACTATTCTCCATCTATTATTTGATGTCGACTCGTATTTCTAATCACTTCACAAACGTTCTTCAGGTGTACATTGTGTGAGTGATGCCTTACACTTTAGTATAAAGGCTATGGTGGGGAAATTTTAGATACAAAAGTATTTGGAAACTTCGAATACAATTAGTTTTAAATAGGGGGCCACAACCCTAATTAAGGTATGGCACAATGGTAGTTAGTGGATTGTGGTAGGTTGTAGCCTTTGTAGAGAATGCCTTGGGGCTAAGAAGGACAGCATCTTCCTGTGCCATTAGCCAGGAAAAAGGTACGAGTACATTGATGAAATTCCCGTCTTAGGCGCACTAAAATTATTATTATTATTATTATTATTATTATTATTATTATTATTATTATTATTATTATTATTATTATCACTTGCTAAGCTACAACCCAAGTTGGTAACGGATGATGCTATGAGACCAGGGCCCCAATAGGAAAAATAGCCCAGTAAGGAAAGGAAACAAGGAAAAAAATATTTTAAAAACAGTAACAACATTAAAATGAATAATTCCATATAAACTATAAAACGAAGCGGTTGGGTTATATATTGAGTGAATAATCACTGTGTAATTGTGTATCCTTAAAATTGTTAATACAACTTATTTTCTTTATTACCTTATGTAAACATATACAGATAAAAGCTATTCCAAAAGGTAGGGAAATTTCATCAAACGCTGTAAGTCAGGTTCAGCTTTTAATTCAGAGGGCCAAAGGCTGGGTTTAACCTTTAATTCAGAGGGCCTAAGGCTGGGTTTAACCTTCAATTCAGAGGGCCTAAGGCTGGGTTTAACCTCCCCATTCACTGTTATAAAGTTTTCCCTTTTAATCCCGGGTATTTGATTACTCTTAGTTATAGCGCCTTTGTTTCTCTTGAGACGCGACGCACAAACTAACCGACGTCCCAGGATGCAGAAGCTTTGGGAAACCAAAAGGAGGATAAGGGAAAATTGCTGTTTGAAGACGTTAGATAAACTCATGATTTATGCACAAGGAGAACATTGAAGATGGGGATGGTATATTATTATATATATATATATATATATATATATATATATATATATATATATATATATATATATATATATGTATATGTATGTATATATATATATATATGTATATGTATGTATATATATATATATATGTATATGTATGTATATATATATATATGTATATATATATGTATATATATATATATATATATATATATATATATATATATATATATATATCAATCAAATTAGGAATGGTGTGACTTCCTTTCCTTTCCAGTGTTAGCCACCATAAACTGGACTCCGAAGAGCAGAGAAAATTGCGACAATACAAAGACACTCTCAAGAAACTTACAGATGCTTTTAAGGCAATTCCATTTACAGTAGATATCATGCCATTTCTTCTAGAAGGAGAGGGAGAATTTTCCTAACAATCAAGGGTAGAAGGTGCATTAGTAATAATATTTATATTATTTATATTACTCAATTTCACCAACGTTCTTATGAAAGAAGAGTAGAAAAAACTTGCTCACAATTTAGAGAAGCTTTTGAGATAATGAAATTTTCTGTTTTCACTTTTCAATTTGGAGTTGAGCATTTCTCTCTTTCTAATTTTCTTTTCGGAGTTTAATCCTATCGTGCTCTGTTTCCTTAATTTCGAAGTGTTTCTTTTTTTTTAACCAACTGTTTTGATCGAACTACATAAGGTTTTCTTTGTTGACAATTTATTTTATTCATAAATATTTATTAATGATTGTCATTTAGAACTGAAACAGGATTATCTAGTTACAGTGTCTTAATTCCAATGTCTCTATAATGAGATATTTTTGTTGTTGCTTGCTTTGTCATGTTATAATTGCCTATCTTCATAATGTTAATTCAAGAATTGTTTAAAGGTTTTTATTTTGATGAGGCTGGCCTTGAATCACCGTTGGCCCTGTCTTGTACGAGTAGTCTATAATATTTTCATTTCAAATGTAATGAATAAAGTTATGTTTTTAGGTGAAGGGCATTAGGATGGGTCCTCATCCGATAAGGTGAATGGAGAATTGCACTGATTTTAGGTTGAGAAGTAGTTCAATCAGGAAGGAAAATGAAAGTTGTGTGTGGTAAAGATGTTATTTCCTCGAAAAAAAAGGATTTGATATTGTCATTTTAAATCGGTTGTTGTTTTTACTCGTTAACATGATTAAAGTCCGGCTTGATCTATGTCCTCCAAGTTTATGGGAGATCTTGACATAGGATTTCTAGTATTGTTCGTCTTTTCAAAAGTATGAAAACCTTATCGTAGCTTATTCTGTGACTCATTGCTTGTTATTCACATTTAATAAAGTCATGTAAAGGACATAAAACTATGATATAAGTGATCGCAATTGTTGTGTAAAAATATTTCTTTAGAAATAGCCATATGTTGTTATATTTCCCCATTTGTATGGCAAGGAAATTGTGATATGCCCCTCTCTGGAATAAGAAGTATCATGTTGATGTTGGGTTCGCCCGTTCTTTACTTGACCTTGTAAAGTTGACCAAAACTTTCCTGTCAAGTTTTGTACCCAATGAATTGTTTACTGTCATAGCTCTCCTACACTGGATTAGACTGTTTGTTTGGTTGTGGTGGCCTGGTGGTAGCGTCCTTGCCTGGTGATTGCCAGACTGGGGTTCAACTCCTGATCAAACTCGTTAGTTCATTTGGTCGTTGCAACCTCACCATCCTTCTGAGATAAGGGTGGAGGGGATTTGAGGGAGCCTATAGGTCTATCTGCTGAGTCATCAGTAGGCATTGTCTGGCCCTCCTTGGTCCTAGTTTGGGTGGAGAGGGGATTGGCGCTGATCATATGTAATATGATCGGTCTCTAGGCCATTGTCTTGCTTGATAGGGCAGGGTTACCGTCCGTTACCTCTGCCATCCATGAGCGGCCTTTAAAACCTTTAAAGCATGGTAATCAAGATGGTCAGTATGTTTTGTTCAAACGATGCTCTTAAGTCTTAGAAACTTATTGATTTTCCCAGTTTTTATCCATTTTGCAGAAAGCCTCTACCTTAGTATTAGCAACTATTCGTCCCAAATTCTCATTTTAATCCCAAGAATGTTTTCATAAAATGTTTATTTTGCCTCAGTGTCTCCTAGATTGATGGAAACTAGACTAGACTAAGATTTTCTGTTCCCAGCTGTATTTAAGCAAGATCTATTTGAGAATATCATTCAGTAGCGATCAATCACAGCCATAGCCTCTGTACCATGGCCTTCCACTGTCTTGGGTTAGAGTTCTCTTGCTTGAGGGTACACTCGAGCACATTATTCTATCTTATTTCTTTTCTTCCTGTTTTTTGAAGTTTTTACAGTTTATATATGAATTTGTTTTTATTACTGTTTTACTTAATTGTTAGATACTTCTCTTTTCGTTTATTTCCTTATTTCTTTTCCTCACAGGGTTCTTTTCCCTGCTGGAGCCCTTGGGCACAATTATATCATCTTGCTTTTCCGGTGAGGGTTGTAGCTTAGCAAGTAATAATAGTAATAATAATACCTTGGTGTCTGGTTTGGCTGCGTCAGTGCTATTAGTGTACGAAGAAAATTGTTTTGTAACTTGGCTATCGTCTGGTAGGCTACTCAGAGACCACATATAATCAGTTTTTTCAATTCACTGCCTAAAGTCATTTAAGTGAGCAGTAATTTTTGTGGTTGTGAAAGCGTAAATATAACGTTTTAAGAAATGTACATAGTTATTGACATATGGGTACATCCTTGCCTCCTTGGTCGATAGAATTACATTTCCTCTTACCAAGGAACGTGAACGATATAGATGTTTTGAGTTAAACGAAATTAATTTCAGCTGCTAAACTTTCCAGCTTTAATCAGCTTGACGGAGATTAAGCATAATTACGATTTCATCACACGTACCATTTCGCCAAGAGCAGATGCTTTTTGCCATTAATGCTCCGTTTTTTAATAAGGAAAATTGGACGGTATATTTACGCATTAAATGAAAGTGATGCTTTCAAATTAAATTGAGTTTTGTAGGTTTGAATTCACTGTTGTACTACCCTTTAGATCTTACTTTATTTTTTCATAACAGTTGTGTTACTTGTGTAAATAACAGTCTTACACTTATTTGATAATCAAAATGGAATTGAAAAGTAATTAGATAGAAAAAAGAATGATCGATGTAAATTATTCTGTTGTAGATCTACATATGTATGTATGTATGTATGTATGTATGTATGTATGTATGTATCCATCAACACCATGCCTCCAGAACTTATCCTGAAGTTTAAAGAACTAGTATTTAGGGGCAGTTTTAGAAATCGACATTTTTAAAACTACAGTATATTAGGGATCCAGATGACTTCATCATGGGTTTTTGTGCAAAATATCTTCGAATATTCATTTTTTTTTTCTTTTGACAAATTTGGATGTATATAACGTGTATGTGTGTGTATCTCTTTCTCTCGCTATATATATATATATATATATATATATATATATATATATATATATATATATATATATATGCATGCTTGCATGCATAGATTTATGATGTATATAAATGGTTGGTAGGTCAGGTTTCCAGGAACCCGTTGGGATACTACCGCTAGAGGGTTATTGGGTCCTTGACTTGCCAGTCAGTACTGCATTGGATCCCTCTCTCTCTCTCTCTCTCTCTCTATCTGGTTACTATTCATTTTCCTTTTGCCCACACATACACTGAATAGTGTGGCCTATTCTTTCCACAATCTGCTCTGTCCTCATACATCTGATAACACTCAGATTACGAAACACTCCAAACCTAAACCATTGATTTCTAGTCTTGGGTAATGCCATGGCCTCTGTACCATGGTCTTCCACTGTCTTGGGTTACAATTCTCTTGCTTGAGGTTACACTCAGGCACTCTATTCTATCTGATTTGTCTTACCTTTTTTTTTCTTTTTTGAAGTTTTTGTATTTTATATATGAAAGATTTATTTTTTGTTACTGTTCTTAAAATATTCTATTTTAATTGTTTACTATTTTTCTTGTAGTTTATTCATTTCCATTCTTGACTGGGCTATTTTTCCGTTGGACCCATTATACGTATAACATCCTACTTTTCTCACTAGGGTTGAAGCTTACCTAGTAATGATTATATATATATATATATATATATATATATATATATATATATATATATGTATGCGTGTGTATATATATAATATATATATATATATATATATATATATATATATATATATATATATATATATATATATATATGTATATGTGTGTTTGTGTATGTGTGTGTCTTGAAATATTTTCTACTTGCTATAAACTACGTTCATAGATGTTCATGAGGTTTTGCAAATGGAGATTACTGCTTCATCCCACAACTTAGCAGGAAAAGACAGCTTTGCATAGTAAGAAGTTTTTATGCATAAAACTTTTGCATTGTTTATGAAACTTTAATCCTTAGTGTAACCAACTTCGAGACAAAATCTCCATATTCATGAGGTAAATTCATAGAAAACTCATGATAACATATTGATGATGTCTGGTCTTAAATCGTCTCGACTAGGTAGATAGAGCGAGTCCAGGGGTTCTCACCAGCCCTCTTTAAGCTCTTACCTCCTTACTTATCTCAAGACTGGGAATAGGTTACTTTGAACCAAACTCCCTTAGAGAATATAATTGAATTCACACATCATTTGTGAGTGCTCCGCTTTCTTTTAAGGCCTTAGGAATTAGGTTTTTAGAATTAACATGATTATTTTTTCTAATTTAGCTTTCTGAATTCTTGATTTTTACCCCACTCCAATTTTTACATGTCCCTAAATAAATAATCTATTGGTTAGTTCAGTGAGTATCTATAAATGTAAAACAGTCGTATGCTAATAATAATAATTTCAATATTTAGTATTCAGGGATTCAATTAATTTTTGGCCAATATCATCTCAGCAGTTATTCCTTCGTATCCAGGGGTTTTCCGTTTCTTGACATCTTTAATGATAACTTCGACTTCAAACACACTGAATTCATTCCTGGGTACATCGAGGATTTTCTAAGCTTCAGGTATATCAATTACATTATTCCCTTCATATCTCCTATTCTTGACCTCATTAAACTGTTCCAATAACGTTACCCTTCTTCATCTTCTGTTGTTTTATCAGATTCATCTCTCTTTTTGATGGGTATTTTCTTCTCCCCCTTTGCCCCCGTAGATATTTCATTATTAATAGAATATGGTATAATCATAGTTATCCAACTGTTTGGGAACTAGCCATTATTTTAGCCTTTTAAAAGCCCGGTAAGGACAAGTTTTTAGCAGCAAACGATCGCCCTATTGCATTGACATCTTGTTTATGTAAAATCATGGAGAAGATGGTTAATGCAAGACTGATTTGGTACCTTGAAAAGAAGGGCATTTTACCACCTATTCAATGTGGATTCAGAAAAATGAATTCAACGACGGATGTGTTGATACGACTTAACTCCTCTATTTATGAAGCTTTGCTTCCAAACAGCACCATGTGACGGTCTTTTTTTACCTTGAAAAGGCATATGATACTACATGGAGATATGGTATACTTGGAACAATTAATGAATTGGGTTTAGGAGGAGAGCTACCACTATTTATTCAGTCATTTCTTTCACATGGAGTTTTTTAAGTGATAGTGGGAGAAACTATCAGAGAGTAAGTGTCAGAAAGAAGGAGTTCCTCAGGGTAGTGTGCTGATTGTAACCGTGTTTGCGCTAGTAATTAATGAAATATCCTCAGTCATTTCCTGGGATGTTCCCTACACATTGTTTTAGTGTCTTGGGGAGTGCGAAAAGGATGCCCAAACCATCTCCGTCTACTTTTCATCATGATCTTATCCACATACTGTACTCGAATAATCTCTAATAGTTTCATTTCTAATCCTCTCCTGCTATTTAACTCCCAATATTCTTCTAAGGGTTTTGTTTCAGTGTCATACCATGACTCATGTCCATAGAGTAACACCGATCTCACTAAACTGATATATAGTCGGATTTTTATATACAATTTCAGGTGATGCAATTTCCAAAATCTACTTAACCTAGCTATTTTCCGATTTTCCTTTTTCAATTTTTGACTAAACTTTCTAAAGATCCTTTATTGTAGATCCTAGTTTCTAAATACCTGAATGATTCTACCTCATTAATTCTATCTCCTTTCAATGGTATTTCATCATCCATTGCATACTCTTCTCATCAGCGCCAGGGGGGGAGGGGAGGGGGGGCAGCCACCCATCGCCAGCGGGGGAGGTGGGGGGGGGGGGGGTTAGCCACCCATCGCCAGCGGGGGAGGGGAAGGGCAGCGGACCAGCGGGGGAGGAGAGGGGGGTAGCCGCCCAGCGCCAGCGGGGGAGGGGAGGGGTGGGAGCCAGCCGCCCAGCACCAGCGGGGGAGGGAGGGGAGGGGGTAGCCGCCCAGTGGGGAGGGGAGGGTGGGTAGCCCCCAAGCGCCAGCGGGGGAGGGGAGGGGAGCAGCCGCCCAGCGGGGGAGGGGAGGGGGGGGCAGCCGCCCAGCGCCAGCTGGGGAGGGGAGGGGGGGCAGCCACTCAGCGCCAGTGGGGGATGGGAGGGGGGGCAGTCGCCCGGCGGGGAAGGGGAGGGGGGGCAGACGCCCAGCAGGGAAGGGAGGGAGGGGCAGCCGCCCAGCGCCAGCTGGGGAGGGGAGGGGGGGCAGCCACCCAGCGCCAGTGGGGGATGGGAGGGGGGTAGCCGGCCAGCGGGGAGGGAAGGGGGGCTGCCGCCCAGCGCCAGCGGGGAAGGGGAGGGGGGGCTCAGCCACCCAGCGGGGGAGGGGAGGGGGGGCAGCCACCCAGCGGGGGAGGGGAGGGGGGCAGCCACCCAGCTGGGGAGGGGAGAGCCCCGCCAGTCCAACGATATAGAGTTGCTGTATCAGGCTTAGTTTTAAAAAAAAAAATGCCGAAGTCTTCATAAAAGAATGCTGTTAATGGAGCTCCTGAGGTATTTTTAGTAAGTCTTCAGAGAAGAATTGCATTCTTTCGAGGCATACATATTCTCTCTCTCTCTCTCTCTCTCTCTCTCTCTCTCTCTCTCTCTCTCTCTCTCTCATAATATATATATATATATATATATATATATATGATCACCAAAACCTTTCCTGAATTCCACATTTTTTTAAAAAAGCGAGTTGAGGAGAGAGAGAGAGAGAGAGAGAGAGAGAGAGAGAGAGAGAGAGAGAGTCTATTAGTATCCAAGAAATTCTTCTTTTGGCTTCAACTGGAGTCCAAATGTCCTCAGGTATGAAGGAGAGAGAGAGAGAGAGAGAGAGAGAGAGAGAGAGAGAGAGAGAGTCTATTAGTATCCAAGAAATTCTTCTTTTGGCTTCAACTGGAGTCCAAATGTCTTCAGGTATGAAGGAGAGAGAGAGAGAGAGAGAGAGAGAGAGAGAGAGAGAGAGAGAGAGAGAGTCTATTAGTATCCAAGAAATTCTTATTTTGGCTTCAACTGGAGTCCAAATGTCTTCAGGTATGAAGGAGAAAAAGAGAGAGAGAGAGAGAGAGAGAGAGAGAGAGAGAGAGAGAGAGAGAGGGGAGAGAGAGAGAGAGATAAGCCATTAGAATCCAACAAATTCTTCTTTTGGCTTCAACTGGAGTCCAAATGTCTAGGAGAGAGAGAGAGAGAGAGAGAGAGAGAGAGAGAGAGAGAGAGAGAGAGATCCACAAGATTAAGAAATACTGAAAGGAATTAAAAAACCATAACAAAAGGAAAGATTTATTCATAGTTTTCTTTCTGTGCAAATCGTAACATTTATCTCATGAAACGTTTCTGAGGCAAATCTAACTCTCTGAAGACATTCTGGAAGCGTTCTTGTTTCATCTTCATTCATTCCCAGAATGTAATGTTCGCCTTCCCTATCAATTTCCTTTGTATTCGTGTTAACAATTATGGAAATCATCGAAATGTTAAGGAATTCTCTCTCTCTCTCTCTCTCTCTCTCTCTCTCTCTCTCTCTCTCTCTCTCTCTCTCTCTCTCTCTCTAGGAATCTTCAGTGTCTCCGGAGGAAAACAGGAGAAATTTTACACAGAAGACGAATTTTCTGTTCTTTTCCAAGGTTTTCATTTCTTAATTCTTCGTTCGTTTTCACTGCAATTATGGTAAATTCTATCATATTTTAATGGCCGATTTAATAGAGAGAGAGAGAGAGAGAGAGAGAGAGAGAGAGAGAGAGAGAGAGAGAGAGATTGGTGTCTGTATATGAATGCATTAAACTATTAGCTCGTATCTTATTACTTTGTAGTGTTAGTAAATGAATTGAATCCTCTGCTGTAATTTTATTACCAAAGTGACTGTGCATCTGTTGCCCTCCCCCCCCCCCCTTCCCAAAAAAGACCATTCCTTTTATTTTTCGAGTATGTGATTTTTTTAACACTTTTGGAGACTTGTGCAATCGCGTAACTGTATTCCGATCTAAAGTAATTGATAGTGCAACTCTAAGCTCACCAAGGTTGAATAAATGAAATAGATAAATAGGGAGTGAAGTTAAGGCGTTAGGTGTGACTTAAGTAAGTGTTAAGGCCACCTATAGAAAAATTAGAAGATTTACGACCAGCGAAAGCATAACACAGAAAAATGACAGGGTCAATAAACCATTTAGATTAGATTACCACCTCATAAATCTACTTTTCCTGAGAAGGGGGTCTCAAAAGGTCTTATTCCCAAGGACATCCTATGGATGTAGTAGCCATAGCAACATAATTACCAATTTCCGAGGGTTAATCAAAGATGGTTGCTATAATTCATTGATTGATTGATTTGAAGTTTTCTGGGATCCTGACATCAAAGGTCATTGACGCCGAATGGTTGCTATAAGCACTTTTGTCTGCTTCTGACATTTTCGTCTTCTGCTCAGAGGAAGTATTTTCTCCCCTTAGATATTTTCCGTGTAAGTAGCTTACAAATGGGCAAATCCTTGGAAACTAAGTCGTTAAGGAACAGTATTTTGGTGTGGTTATATTTTATATTGCAGCGAAACTAATCTTATGATTACGAAGCTATTAATCTTCTGCATTAAACAAATTCATCTAAAAGACGTAATTTTATTTAGATTTCATTTTCATCAACTGTTGTTAAAAAATGTATTGTAATTTTTTAAGAGTATAGCAATATGACAAAAAATCTGGGGCCTATGATAATTTTTATTTCAAGCTAACCCTATTTCTTATATTCTCCTCTTACATAAGGACACTAAGTGTTTTTTTTTTCCATAACAGGAAATCAGAACATCAAAGAAATCAATTCCCAAGAAACTTACAGTGATGAAATTTCGAACATAAAGATGTTTTAACGATTTCCTTTATTCTTTTCTCCCTTCATCAAGAGTTTTCGCGGTATTGAGCAATATTGCTTTTTTTTCAAAGGCAACTTCAAGAGAAGCTGAATTAAGTTTTGGGTGTTTGCCGAGCGGGATTTTAACCAAGAAACAAAGATAAACTAAAGAGGCACTCAATACAGCGTAGACCTCCGCCTCGGCAGTTTATTTCTCGATCTTTTGCTCGAGTTTGACCTTGACCTTTAACCATAACATGTATTAATTGGCCTGGATTTTCATACACTCAAATATAAACCAAGTTTGAAGCCTGTAACAACGATGTCCAAACTTATGGCTGGTTATGCGACGTAAATTAGACATTTTGCTTAACTGTGACCTTGACCTTTGACCTTCAAATATTTAATCATCTCCAGCTTTTTACTCAGCAGTTAATCCCTGTAAGTTTCATTACTCTACGATTAAATTTGTGGCCAGGGAGCTATTCACAGACAAACACACAAATAGGGGCGAAAACATAACCTCCTTCCAACTTCTTTGGCGGAGGTAATGAATCAAAGGGAACAAATTTCATCGCTTTTATGTATCATCAAATCCTTTCCATATCTCATTCGACATAGACTATGATTCAAGGGGTTCGAACGTGGCCACGGTTTGGTGATCGCTGGATTACACACACACACACACACACACACACACATATATATATATATATATATATATATATATATATATATATATATATATATATATATATATATATACACGTGGACACAGTTTATACGGTAATATGTGGGATTCTGCGAGTATTTTGTTATGTATGTATACTTTTATGAATCTGATTATATATTCAAATCTGCTGTATACATATGTCATTTATATATATATATATATATATATATATATATATATATATATATATATATATATATATATATATATATATATAGTGTGTGTGTGTGTGTGTGTATGCTATATGAATTCTATATCTATTATACTATAAATCTTTGCGTGTATGTGTACGTGTATATGTTACATGGGCAAATGATCCGTGTATAGATGTAAATATGTAATTAGAAGCTCAGAAGTAACACACGAATTATCACAAGTTTGTTAAGAATATCTACCTATTGTATAAACGAGTATTTTCTGTATTGTATAAAGAGTGTATATTTACTAGCCTAATTTTGTATGTCATTTCTAAGACTTCTTTTAACGTCGAGATTATTGGGACTTTGATTTTGTCAGACTATCAAGGGGTTCAATTATCTTTTGATCACACACTCATATATGTATATATATATATATATATATATATATATATATATATATATATATATATATATATATATATGTATGTATGTATATGTATATATATATATATATATATATATATATATATATATATATATATATGTGTGTGTATTTATGTATGTATGTATGTATGTATGCATATGTGTATATATATACAGTATATATATATATATATATATATATATATATATATATATATGTTTGTGTGTGTGTGTATGTATGTATATATAATCTTGGTAGTAATAGTGATTACGTAAAATGCATCTTTTGATGTTTTGTTTATGATGTAATTTTGCTAAAACTTATTCCATATGTAACCCCATTATTGCTGAAATAATTTTGTGTTTTGTACTACGTTAGTTAAGAATGTCTGTTCCCTGTGCTATCTGTAATATATCAAACACAATGAAGAATTATTTTTCTTTCTCAACAACTATGTTTTTTATAATTAAAAACATGCTTTTTGAGTAAAATTCTTCTTTGTGTTTGATATAGATAATACACCCACGCGTATATCTTTCGTTGTAATCGTGTTAGTTATTATCCTAAATACTTAAGTATTAATTCTATACTTCTTCCTTTATTATTTTTGTTTACCATTATTTGTCAACTTTATATTATCAGGTGCACGCTATATACAGTATTGTATGTCTGAGCATGCGTACGAAACATATATATCTTTGAATAAAAAGGAAACAATTAATAAGCATTTATTGGGTAACTGGAAAAATACAGTCGTTTGAGGTATTGTAATGATATACCCTTTATTATTTTTCTAATGGTAGTGTCATTATTAGTGTTTTTATCATCTGCTGTATTGTAATCGATGTTAACATTTTATAAAGGGCTCAGCTGTCTTTGAAATTTTCTTCCATTATAATCAGTGTCACCTTTTCAATATTAGATTGATTTTCTTTATAAAAATATTATCTCTCTCTCTCTCTCTCTCTCTCTCTCTCTCTCTCTCTCTCTCTCATATTTCGTTCAATGGTAGAATCTGTCCCATCCTCCAGTTTCAATATAGTTATTCTCTCTCTCTCTCTCTCTCTCTCTCTCTCTCTCTCTCTCTCTCTCTCTCTCTCTCTCTCTCTCTCTCTTTATATATATATATATATATATATATATATATATATATATATATATATATATATATATATATATATATATATATATATATATATATATGTTCAAAGGTAGAATCTGTCTCATCCTCCAGTTTCAATATTGTTATTCTCTCTCTCTCTCTCTCTCTCTCTCTCTCTCTCTCTCTCTCTCTCTCTCTCTCTCTCTCTCTCTCTCTCTCTCTCTAAACCAGTTGAAGCCCTGGGGGAACTTCGCCTTTTGCATAAACCATGACCTTATTCTTTGACTCTGACTAACGCGATTCGTCACAGCCTTCATTCGGATCTCGAGTGGCCGCTGCACTGTCTGCCTTCGCCTCGTTTATGGCGGATAACTTTGGGAATCTCAAGTTGGAAGGAAGTTAAAAGGCAGAAGTGCGTGATGCGCCTTTGGGATTTGCTGGGAACTACGAAGGAGCGGTTGGAAGATGGGAGGGGTAAAGAAGGACGTCTCTCAAAATCTTGTTATTTTGCTCTGCGGTTTTCGTTATGATGGAAGTCGGTGAGAGAGGGAATCTTGTCTATTTCTCTATATATTCTCGGTTTTTAGTTTTCAGGTGAAAGGGATACACCAAGATAAAATAATACTTTAAACCTGGAAAACAGATGGCGTAAGGAATATTTGAGTAGTCATGTCTTATTAGTGTACCTGGCCCGTCAAAATCGTCTGAATATTCAGATAGATATGCGCGCACGCGCACATTCACAGATTCAGCATTTCCTACCCTCCCACTTTCATATCTACAACGCGCTGGTTCGGCGATTTATGGGGGTGTGTGTTTTCCGAATGTACCTCTCAAGGTATCCCCACTCACCAGGGTGTGACAACTTTTTCTCCCCTTCTGAGCGTAAGATTTATATATATATATATATATATATATATATATATATATATATATATATATATATATATATATATATATACATACAACGATTGCTCTTTATTATACATGGGAGAGATTAAAATAAAAATATTCATTGCCTCTGGAAAGAGGTGGTGCCACCAGTGTTCCTCGTGCTGCGCACTGTAGTATGCGTTATGAAAGCGTCAGTGCAGCATCTCCGGGCTATAGCTGGATCTACTTTTTATGAATCTCCTTCAACTCTATTCCGCTTCCTTTCTCCCTTCTTGTTGTTCGATCACTTCTTTTGTAGCTAATACTACTTAGCTCAGTTGTTGGACGCCGCCCCCTCCCTAGCACATTGATACTGAATGGTCCCCCAACCTCAGTGCTGGGCTCTATGGTCAAAATATCATGAAATAAACAATAAATATTTTCTTTAGTCGTAATGAATACATGTAAAATTGCTTCTGGATTATGTAACAAGAAAAAGTAATCATCCTTAAAGATACTGGTGCATCTAAAAAACGTCTTCTTGCCAAAAAATTGTCATTTTGTTTTAAAAATAAAAATAAAAATACTTCTTTTTTTTCGGTTGCTATTTGGACTTTTAGATATCTTTTTTCAAACAAATGTCTTGTGTTTTCTAGTCTTATAATTGGACCGTTCAATAACAGAGAGTTTCATTAAGTTCCCTAAAGTGCTAATAGTGTACTTTTAACTCCTATCGCTATTGGCCGGTCAATCCAGATCTTTGGGATTGTTAGGAGCCACTTAATTTCTCGTTTATAGAGAGAAAAAGTGCAACTAAAGTGGGGTAAACTTTTCAAATTTTCAAACTGAATAATAATGTCATCAGTGAAGCAGGTAAGAGTTTGACCTAGAACATTCATGGGTAGAACCACAGGCGATGTGTTTAGGAACCACCATTAGCATCTGCCATCTTATTGTGGTTACTATAAAAACTGTTGTAAAGGAGATCAATTGCATAGCCTCCTACGCCCGAGGGATGAAGTTTATGAAAACTCACACACCTTATAGTTTATAAAGGGGCTGGGGTTTTCTTGCTAGATAAAGGGGTGGGGTTTTCTTACTAGATAAAGGGGTGGGGTTTTCTTGCTAGATAAAGGGGTGGGGTTTTCTTACTAGATAAAGGGGTGGGGTTTTATTGCCGTTAAATAAAGGGGAGAGGATTTCATTGTCCAAATAAACTTGTTTGGGGTTTCTTTTCATGAAATAAAGGAGTGGGAATTTTCTTGTCGTCAAATGTAAGTGAAGAAACCCTCTTGTCACATAAATTGTGGGAAGTTTTAGTCAGGACAAAGGTTTTTTCATCAGAAAAAGGGATACGGTTTTCATGTCAGTAAAAGTTTTTATTTTTTTTTTATTTTTTTTTTTTTTACAGATAAGGAGTTAGGTTTTCTTGTTAAATAAAGGGGTGTGGTTTTCTTGTCAACAGATAAAGGGGTGTAGTTTTCTTGTCAACAGATAAAGGGGTGAGGTTTTCATGTCAGACAAGGTTGAGAGTTCCTTGTCAGAAAAAGGTTGGGGTTTCCTTGTCAGACAAAGTGGTGATGGTTTCTTGTCAGATAAAGGGGTGGGGTTTGCTGGTTGACATATAAAGGAGTGGGGTTTTCTTGTCAGACAAAGTGAAGGTAGTTTCCTGTCGTCAGGTAAAGGGATGGAATTTGCTGGTCGACATTTAAAGGGGTGGGGTTTCCTTGTCAGATAAAGTTATGGTTTCTTGTTGTCAGGTAAAGGGGTGGGGTTTGCTGGTCGACATATAAAGGGGCGGGGTTTTCTTGTCTGACAAAGTGGTGGTGGTTCCTTTTCGTCAGGTAAAGGGGTGGGGTTTGCTGGTCGACATATAAAGGGGTGGGGTTTCCTTGTCAGACAAAGTTGTTATGGTTACTTGTCAGGTAAAGGGATGGGGTTTGCTGGTCGACATATAAAGGGGCGGGGTTTTCTTGTCTGACAAAGTGGTGGTGGTTTCTTTTCGTCAGGTAAAGGGGTGGGGTTTGCTGGTCGACTTATAAAGGGGTGGGGTTTCCTTGTCATACAAAGTGATGGTTGTTTCTTGTCGTCAGATAAAGGGGGGGGGGGGGGCGTTTGCTGGTCGACATATAAAGGGGCGGGGTTTTCTTGTCTGACAAAGTGGTGGTGGTTTCTTTTCGTCAGGTAAAGGGGTGGGGTTTGCTGGTCGACTTATAAAGGGGTGGGGTTTCCTTGTCAGACAAAGTGATGGTTGTTTCTTGTCGTCAGATAAAGGGGGGGGGGGCGTTTGCTGGTTGACATATAAAGGGGTGGGGTTTTCTTGTCTGACAAAGTGGTGGTGGTTTCTTTTCGTCAGGTAAAGGGGCGGGGTTTGCTGGTCGACTTATAAAGGGGTGGGGTTTCCTTGTCAGATAAAGTTATGGTTTCTTGTCGTCAGGTAAAGGGGTGGGGTTTGCTGGTCGACGTATAAAGGGGTGGAGTTTCCTTGTCAGACAAAGTTGTTATGGTTACTTGCCAGGTAAAGGGATGGGGTTTGCTGGTCGACATATAAAGGGGTGGGGTTTTCTTGTCTGACAAAGTGGTGGTGGTTTCTTTTCGTCAGGTAAAGGGGTGGGGTTTGCTGGTCGACTTATAAAGGGGTGGAGTTTCCTTGTCAGGTAAATGTTAAGGTTTCTTGTCGTCAGGTAAAGGGGTGAGGTTTGCTGGTCGACATATAAAGGGGTGGGGTTTCCTCGTCAGACAAAGTTGTTATGGTTACTTGTCAGGTAAAGGGATGGGGTTTGCTGGTCGACATATAAAGGGGTGGGGTTTCCTTGTCAGACAAATTTGTTATGGTTACTTGTCAGGTAAAGGGATGGGGTTTGCTGGTCGACATATAAAGGGGCGGGGTTTTCTTGTCTGACAAAGTGGTGGTGGTTTCTTTTCGTCAGGTAAAGGGGTGGGGTTTGCTGGTCGACTTATAAAGGGGTGGGGTTTCCTTGTCAGACAAAGTGATGGTTGTTTCTTGTCGTCAGATAAAGTGGGGGAGGGGTTGCTGGTCGACATATAAAGGGGTGGGGTTTTCTTGTCTGACAAAGTGGTGGTGATTTCTTTTCGTCAGGTAAAGGGGTGGGGTTTTGCTGGTCGACTTATAAAGGGGTGGGGTTTCCTTGTCAGACAAGTGGTGGTGGTTTCTTGTCGTCACATAAAGGGGGGGGGGGTGCGTTTGCTGGTCGACATATAAAGCGGTGGGGTTTCTTTGTCAGACAAAGTGGTGGTGGTTTCCTGTCATCAGATAAAGGGGTGGGGTTTGCTGGTCGACATATAAAGGGGTGGGGTTTCCTTTTCAGACAAAGAGGTGGTGGTTTCTTGTCATCAGATGAAGGGGTGGGTTTTGCTAGTCGACATATAAAGGGGGGGGGGGTTTCCTTGTCGGACAAAGCGGTGGTGGTTTCTTGTCGTCAGATAAAGGGGTGGGGGGGGGGGCGTTTGCTGGTCGACATATAAAGGGGCGGGGTTTCCTTGTCAGACAAATCGGTGGTGGTTTCTTGTCGTCAGATAAAGGGGTGGGGGGGGGGGTTTGCTGGTCGACATATAAAGGGGTGGGGTTTCCTTGTCAGACAAAGTGGTGGTGGTTTCTTGTCATCAGATAGAGGGGTGGGGTTTGCTGGTAGACATATAAAGGGGTGGGGTTTCCTTGTCAGACAAAGAGGTGGTGGTTTCTTATCATCAGATGAAGGGGTGGGTTTTGCTTTTCGACATATAAAGGGGTGGGGTTTCCTTGTCGGACAAAGCGGTGGTGGTTTCTTGTCGTCAGATAAAGGGGTGGGGGGGCGTTTGCTGGTCGACATATAAAGGGGCGGGGTTTCCTTGTCAGACAAATCGGTGGTGGTTTCTTGTCATCAGATGAAGGGGTGGGTTTTGCTGGTCGACATATAAAGGGGCGGGGTTTCCTTGTCAGACAAATCGGTGGTGGTTTCTTGTCATCAGATGAAGGGGTGGGTTTTGCTGGTCGACATATAAAGGGGTGGGTGGGCGTTTGCTGGTCGACATATAAAGGGGTGGGGTTTCCTTGTCAGACAAAGAGGTGGTGGTTTCTTGTCATCAGATAAAGGGGTGGGGTTTGCTGGTCGACATATGAAGGGGTGGGGTTTCCTTGTCAGACAAAGAGGTGGTGGTTTCTTGTCATCAGATGAAGGGGTGGGTTTTGCTGGTCGACATATAAAGGGGTGGGGTTTCCTTGTCGGACAAAGCGGTGGTGGTTTCTTGTCGTCAGATAAAGGGTTGGGGTTTGCTGGTCGACATATAAAGGGGTGGGGTTTCCTTGTCAGACAAAGTGGTGGTGGTTTCCTGTCATCAGATAATGGGGTGGGGTTTGCTGGTTGACATATAATGGGGTGGTGGTTTCTTGTCGTCAGGTAAGGGGTGGTGGTTTCTTGTCGTCAGATAAAGGGGTGGGGTTTGCTGGTCGACATATAAAGGGGTGGGGTTTCCTTGTCAGACAAAGCGGTGGTGGTTTCTTGTTGTCACATAAAGGGGTGGGGTTTGCTGGTCGACATATAAAGGGGTGGGGTTTCCTTGTCAGACAAAGCGGTGGTGGTTTCTTGTCGTCAGACAAAGGGGTGGGGTTTGATGGTCGACATTTAAAGGGGTGGGGTTTCCTTGTCAGACAAAGTGGTGATGGTTTCTTGTCGTCAGATAAAGGTGTGAGGTTTTCTGGTCGACATATAAAGGGGTGGGGTTTTCTTGTCAGACAAAGTGGTGGTGGTTTCTTGTCGTCAGACAAAGGGGTTGGGTTGGCTGGTCGACATATAAAGGGGTGGGGATTTCTTGGGAGACAAAGTGGTGGTGGTTTCTTGTCGTCAGATAAAGGGGTGGGGTTGACTGGTCGACATATAAAGGGGTGGGGTTTTCTTGTCAGCCAAAGTGGTCGTGGTTTCTTGTCAGTTAAAGGGGTGGTGTTTGCTGGTTGACATATAAAGGGGTGGGGTTGGCTGGTCGACATATAAAGGGGCGGGGTTTCCTTGTCAGACAAAGTGGTGGTGGTTTCTTGTCGTCAGATAAAGGGGGGGGGGGGTTTGCTGGTCGACATAGAAAGGGGTGGAGTTTCCTTGTCAGACAAAGTGATGGTGGTTTCTTGTCGTCAGATAAAGGGGCGGTATTTTCTTGTCAGACAAAGTAGTGGGGTTTTCTTGTCTGATGAAGGGGTGGTGGTGTTCAGTGTACTTCAATACTAAAGTTTCTTTTTAGCTGAGTTCCTTGGACTCCTTTTTTTATAACCTTAAACTTGCCGGTGTTACCGATTCTTTCTCGCATCCTCAACCCCAGTATCTGCCAGTTTGGCTGAAATAACTATCGCGTAAGAAACAATTTATGAATAAATCGAAAATGTCTGGACTCGTATACAAGTTATAACTCTATAAATGGCCTCTCTAAGGATCTGATTGCATCTTGTAAGTGTGATAGATGTTACGAAGCAAGATTCAAGTGGTAAGATTATTAGGTAAAAGATTAAATATCAAATATTTAATTTAGCATGGTTAGGAAAATGTAATTAATTACAGCCATTTGAAATAATTCTTTTAATGATTTGTTAGTTTATCTTTCAACGTCTTTATAGGTATAATATTGGTTATATTTAAGATGTGTTTATAACTGCACAACTCATAGGTAATAGGTTAGCCGGGCCACCAGCCACCCGTTGAGATACTACCGCTTGAGAGGTATTGGGTCCCTTGACTGGCCAGGCAGTACTACATTTGATCCTTCTCTCTGGTTATTATTATTATTATTATTATTATTATTATTATTATTATTATTACTTGGTAAGCTTCAACCCTAGTTGCAAAAACATCTAGCAGGATGCTATAAGCCAAGGAGCTCCAACACGGAAAATAGCCCAGTGAGAAAAGGAAACATGGAAAAATAAAATATTTTAAGAATAGTAACAACATAAATTCTCCTATATAAACTATAAAAAAACTTAAAAAAAAAAACAAGAGGAAGAGAAATAAGATAGAACAGTATGCTGGAGTGTACCCTCAAGCAAGAGAACTTTCCTTTTGCCTACACATTTACTGAATAGTCTGGCCTATTCCTTATATATTCTCCTTTGTCCTCATACATTCGACAACACTGAGATTACCAAACAATTCTTCATCGCTCAAGGGGTTAAATACTGCAATATAATTGTTCAGTGGCTACATTTTTCTTGGTGAGGGTGTATCTATGGTAAGCAGCTATTCTAGGGAAAGGGCACTCCAAAATTAAACCATTGTTCTCTGGTCTTGGGTAGTGTGACTTGTCATAGTCTCTGTAGCATGGTTTTTCACTGTCTTGGGGTAGAGTTCTCTTTTCTTGACGGGACACTTGGGCACATTATTCTATCTTATTCCTCTTCCTCTTGTATTTTTGAAGTTTCCATAGTTTATATGTTTAAGATTTGTTTTGTTTTGATTTTGTTGCTGTTCTTGAAATATTTTATTTTTATCATTACTAATAATTCCCTAATTTCCTTTCCTCATTGGGCTATTTTCCCTGTTGGGGCCCTTGGGCTTATAATATTCTGTTTTTCCAACTAGGGTTATAGTTTAGCAAGTAACAATGATAATGATAATTGTAATGGTAAGCCTGTTAGTACGACGCCGTTCTTCGCCATAGCCCCAGTTCTGACAGAAAAAATTGATAGAACTAGAATAGATATATTGCAGTAGTCTGATTAGGTCCCGAAAAGCTAATGATTAGATTAACAGAATTCCGGAGAAGAACTACCATATAAAGAAAAAAACGGGTCTTTTAGAAAGATATGGTGTCATGAACATAATTCATAAAAGGCCAACAAATACACAATCAGGATTTTATCGGAGTTATGCAGGGTTCCCTAGTTTCTTTCTTATGGCATTTGAGGATAAAGGAATAACAGTAACAATGTCTTTACACGATTGCGTGCGAAGGCAAGACGTATTCAAAGTAGTGAGACGGGAATAGTGACATTATTGATGTTACGCAACAATAGATATCGAAGTACTGGTCGCATTGTCATTCAGAGAAAGACAATCCAAGTAGTGGAAGGCTTACTTTATTTCCTTTATGTATTGGCATTTTTATTTCTCTTTCTTTTCCAAGACTGAAATCGTATGATAGAGGAAGCTTCAGTTCATGTATGGAACTGCCGTCCACTTAGGATCATTAATGGAAATGCTAGAATGCTGAAAGTCATTTTACATTAAAGGATTTGGGAAAACTGCCTTAGTTTATCTAATGACTTAAATCTTATGTTTGCAAATGATTCAGCAACGTTCGTTAGTGAAGCGAAATATTATTATTATTATTATTATTATTATTATTATTATTATTATTATTATTATTATTATTATTATTATTATTATCAGCTAAGCTACAACCCTAGTCGGAAAAGGATGTTACAAGCCTAAGGACTTCAACGGGGAGAACAGCCCAACACGGAAATGAAATAGAGAAATAACAAATATGCCATGTTTGAGAAATTATTAGGAAAAAATTTATGTGATAATTTGATATCAGTAACAACCGTGAAATATGATCAGTCACGTATGAACTATGAAACAAAATCTTTGTCAACCAGTTCAAGTTGCGGCAAGTTTCAATTTCTGAAGTTCCAATGATTCAGCCATCAGATTAGGAAGAGCATTCCACAGTCTGCTCACAGCTGGAATAAAAGTTCTAGATTAATGTGTTGTAATAGTCCTTATGATGGAGAAGGATAGATTAGTGTATCAATTTCCTTGCAACTTGAACAAGTGCTAAATTCAGTATCAGATTAGCTTCCTCTCATTACAATTGCGCGTTCATTCCAAATATTTTATTTCATATGATTCAAGTTTGTCATTCCATAAATTTTTCTTTTCCATTATAATAGATTTAGATTATATCAATATTTTCCTCCATTGATGTTTCCGTTCCATCATCTTATTTCTGTACATCAATGTACACCATAATTAACATTCGTTGAAAAAAAAAATTGTAATTTTTAATTCAATTAATGTTTCATATGATTCAAGTTTGTCATTTCACTGATGTTTCTATGTCATGATGATAGATTTAGATTACATAATTAATTTTCTCCATTGATGTTGCTACTTTATCATCTCTACATTGAAAGTATTTTAGTTTCTAATTCAATTAATGTAATCATTCCCTTATCCTCGATGCTCACATTTCATGATATTCTTTTTCTTTTCTTTTCGAGAGCTGTATCAATGCTATCAGTAATTTGCCTTTTCAACTTCCAATTGATTTTTCATTTCTATGTAATATATATAATTCCATCGATATAATAATTCCATTTTCACATGTACAATAATCCTAATTTTCATATTCCTCTTTCATTCCACTCCATTGTCACTTTTAAACTTTCCTTCCTATTATTTATAACCTGCTATGAATGTTAAAATGAGCGAAAAAAAAATTCTTCATGTAATTTATCATGCCAACCCAGGTTTTCTCTTTGGCCTCCCATTAATCTTCCAATGGAACTTCGGGAATAATCAGTAATTTCTTGAAAAATGTAAATTATGAATAAAAGCCGTTTAATCTTCTGTTTGCTGACTATTGGATTCTGCTCGTGTCCTCTCAAAGAAACTTCTTTGCATCTCGAAACCCTTATAATATATTTCTTCCAAATCTGTCTCAAACTCCAACTTTATTATTTTATAAGAACTTCATCAGGCTTCTTCGTGTCTCTCTCTCTCTCTCTCTCTCTCTCTCTCTCTCTCTCTCTCTCTCTCTCTCTCTCTCTTATATATATATGTTTATATATATATGTTTATATATATATATATATATATATATATATATATATATATATATATATATATAATATATATATATATATATATATATATATATATATATATATATATATATATATATATATATATACACACACACACACACACACGCACACATGAAAAGATGTATTGTCTTCCCGTTTAGGAAACAGCTGTTGTTTACTATAGTAGGAAAATTATGCAGTTCTTATAAGCATTTCATCCGGCTTCTCTCTCTCTCTCTCTCTCTCTCTCTCTCTCTCTCTCTCTCTCTCTCTCTCTCTCTCTCTCTCTCTCTCTCATATTCAGAAATTCCTTTGGATTTATCATTTACATATTTTTCATAACCTTTAGCATTTTGGACCCAACCTGATAGAGCATTGAAGACAGCGGTGTTATCACCTCTCATGACAAAGTTGAAGTTGTTAATGCTGGTGTTGGCTCAGATATAGTTAAAGTATATGGTACTTTGATCAATGAACAGGAAATGCTGTGCAATCCTGGAATGTCTGCTCTGTAAGTGATTGCTTTGGCAGGGAAGTTGGGGCAGCCTCCTTAATTGCAGTGGAGATGGTTCTTGGTGACTTACGTCTTTAGATTCAAGACTTTACCGTTTGTCCATGCAAAGTGTTGGAAGAAGTTTCCGTGCTATTTTCCCTGTTGGAGCCCTTGGGCTTATAGGTTCCTGCTTTTCCAACAAGTTTTGTAACTTGGCAAGTAATGATAATAATAATAATAATAATAATAATAATGATAATAATAATAATAATAATAATAATAATAATAATAATAATAATAATAACTAAGAGAGCACTCATTACAGCGCAGATCTCTGCCGCAGTAGCTAATTTCTCGACCTTTTGCTCGACCTTGACCTTGATCTTTGACCTTAACGTGGATTAATCGGCGTGGATTTTCATACACGAAAATATGAACCAAGTTTGAAGTCTCTGTAACAAGGATGTCGAAACTTATGGCTGATTACGAGATGTGGACGTTTTGCTCGTCCATAACCTTGACCTTTGATCTTCCAAAATAATGATTTCCCGGTTTTTACAAAACAGTTAATCCGTGCAAGTTTCATTACGATTAAAATTGGGGTCAGGAAGCTGTTCCCAAACACACACACACACACAAACAGGGGGTAAAACATAACCTCCTTCCAACTTCGTTGGCGGATATAATAATAATATTAGTATAGACACTCTCCTCGAGTTATGGTAGTGAGAATCAAGATCGCAGCTGGGCTTGAGGAATTCTCAGTTCCATTGATAACCTTGTAAATTTATTGCAAGTATTCGTCTAGTTTCTTCTCTGCAGGGAAATATCTTTTTTTCAATACAAAGGTTGAAGATTCTTCTCACATCATTTTCTTTTGATATTTTTTTCCTTAACTTGAAAAATTAGAGACATTATCTGTTCTATTTTGGGACCTAAAGGATCGAAAAATAGTTAACATAACGCACTTGGTAGAAGATAAGGATAGATATTCTCGCACTGAGAAGACAATGTGATAGGATTCCTTATATTGGGAAGACAAAGGCAAAGGATATTTCCCCATTAAAGAAGACAAAAAGTACTGGATATTCTCCTGTATATAGAAGTAGATCGTTATGATATCTTTCTTATAAAAGAGAGACAAATTAGTAGTATTTTTCACCGAACGCGAAGACTAAAGGATAGAGTAACAGTCCCAAATCAACCCATTGTGCCATAGCTTGTGTATCATGTTTTTCCATTGTCTTGGGTTAGAATTCTCTTGCTTGAGGGTACACTCGGGCACAATTGTCAATCTATTTTCTTATTTCCTTTCCTTTATGGGTTATTTCGTTGTTGAAGCTCTTATGCTTATAGCATCTTGCTTTTCAAAGTGGGGTTATAGCTTAGCTAGTAATGATAATAATAACCTCGAATGAAATGGATAGAATATTCACGCAGATGCGTAGACAGATATTAATGATATGTTCCCATGTGTAAAAAACAAATGATATAATATCCCCCCATTTAGGATGCCAATTATGATATAAGTCGCGCCATTCTGTTCCTCTTTTTGGGTTGAAAAATAGAAAGGTAATTTTGGGAATCAGATCTTTTGTTCTCAAAGTAATTACGAGAGATTCTTTTGTCTCCGAGAAGCGATCGATATTGTGTCCTCATAATGCTATGGAGGTTCCTTGTCTGTAGATCTGCTTATGGTCCAGTGAAAGCTTATTCTTTAGGTTGTAGTTGGTTATAGTGTAAGCTGTGTTGTTTCCGGAACAGAAAGGAGATAAAAATCACTCGAAAATGAACCAAAACCAGAAGTTTTTTTTATTTTTTTCGGTAAACGTCGACAATTTATTCGCTATTTAAAGATTGCTTTGCATATATATATATATATATATATATATATATAATATATATATATATATATATATATATATATAATAATATATATATATAATATATGTGTGTGTGTGTGTGTGTGTGTGTGTTGTTGCTATTAAGGCATTGCGTCAATAGGGCAGTTCACCTCATCAAGCAAAAGGTTCCCGGTTCGATGCTTGACCTTAGTAATGAATTATATATCTAATGGTTAATCCACTGTAGACGGTCGCAGCTGGGGTAAAGGAGACTTCCTGAGACATCCGAGAGTACGACTCCTACACCGTATCTTCTTAGTGGGAGTAACTCCAATAACATTTTCAAGATGACGGTTTTAAACATTCACTCGGGACGAGGATGTTAGCCATATGCCTTACTCCACCCTGGCTGTGACCCAGTTCTTGTAGGGAAGTAACTGGTAGCTAGTTTAATGCTTAAGGGTTGTGGTGGGCTGTTGGTAACGTCCTTGCCTGATGATTGCCAGACAGGGATTGAGTCCTGCTCAAATTCGTTAGTTTCTTTGGTCGCTGCAACCTCACCAACCTTGTGAGCTAAGGATATGAGTTTGGGGGAGCCTATAGGTCATCAGCAGCCATTGCCTAGCCCTTCTTGGTCCTAGCTTAGGTGGAGAGGGAGCTTGGCCGCTGATCATATGTACAGTATATATGGTAAATCTCTAGGGCATTGTCCTGCTTGATAGGGAAACATCACTGCGCCCTGCCTCTGCCATTCACGATCGGCCTTTGAACCTTTACGTCATTTGAGTCTGGTTTAACTACGGAGTCGCTGTAATCTTCCATAACAATAATTACTCCATACATCTCCACAGTAGTCTCATCAGTAAACGTCGAACACCCTATTCAGGGATGTCAATGCTCTTCCTTCTCCATTCAACTCAAATGGCTATCACACCTTTCATAAGCCCACCTCTCGTACCTGATATCAATTCTTTTTAATTAAT
>NC_090752.1:96059829-96099829 GCF_036898095.1 Palaemon carinicauda | reverse complement strand
AAGGTGGAGGACGTTCTGGAGATCTTATGTCAGGGCGTTTCGGACGAAAGGGCTTCTACGGCACCCATTTACTTCTCCCAGACCGAGGCCGTGATGATGGAGGAGATGACGAAGGACCTGGTTAACGTTGCTTCATGGCTGGACTGGTGGCCACCACCTTAATGGGCTCGCAGATTCCAACAGACTCAATGGATCCTGCCAAACGGGAGGCGTTGAATGAGTTGGTTGGATCTGGTGGTCGTGCCCTTAAGTTTCTGACGTTTCAGGCCTTGGCTCTCTCCGCGAACTGGGTACTGAGGAGAAGAGATTTGCTGTTAAAGAACCTTCCGAGGAAAATCTCTGACAGGGAGGCAAGAACTCTTCGGAACATCTCGGTTTGGGATGAGCAGCTTTTCCCCATAAAGAAGGCAGAAGAAGTAGCAGAGAAGATGGCCAAAAAGAGGGAACTCGCCGTGCCTAAGCCACATTCTGCGAGACGTCCCGTCTTTAGGAGACCTGTAGCCGAGGCTCCTACGACTTTTCGGTCTGCGCCAGCGCAAGTAAGGAGAGATCCTTCCTCAGGTCAATGGGCCCAGTCGGCGAATCCCTCCCGAAGGGGAGCTACTTCAGCTCCGTCCACATACAGGAGTGCATACTCGTCCTCCAGAAGAGGCCGATCAGGCCATTCCTCTTGTAGGAGGTAATGTGAGAGGCCCCCCTCCCCTGCCCAAGCCTCAGGTAGGGGGATGCCTCAGACTCTTTTGGCAAGCATGGAGGCTCCACGGAGCCGATCCATGGACAGTAACTGTGTTGAAGGAGGGCTACAGGATACCGTTTCTGGAGGATCCTCCTCCGTTGATTCCAGCAAGCCAGGCGGAATGGTTAGTTCCCAAGGACCTGTTGAAGAGAGATGCCTTGGACGAAGAAGTCTCCACGATGATGCAGAAGGGAGCTTTGGAGACGGTAAAGTTTCCGGGTCCGGGGTTCTACAGTCGCTTTTTCTTGGTGGAAAAAGCGACAGGAGGTTGGAGACCAGTGATAGACCTGTCAGACCTCAACAAATGTATTCGGAAGACGTTTTTCAAGCTGGACACCCCAAGAACAGTCATGCCGTCCTTGAGGGAGGGGGATTTTATGATTTCCATAGACCTCAAGGATGCCTATTTCCAGATTTCTATTCATCCTGCATGCAGGAAGTTTCTCCAGGAGAAGTGGGGTGCCCAGATTTTGCAATTCAAGGCCCTGTGCTTCGGACTTTCTACAGCTCCCCAGGTATTCACAAGAGTTTTTACGACGATCTCCGTTTGGGCTCACGAACGGGGTATTCGTCTAATTCGGTACCTGGACGACTGGTTACTCCTTTCATCCTCAAAGGAGCTTCTTCAACTATGCAAAAATCTGGGCATCACCGTCAACCTGGAGAAATCTCATTTAATTCCGACCAACAAAGCGACGTACTTGGGGATAGTTCTAGATTCATTGCAGGTCAAGGCATTTCCATCAATAGACAGGCTGAACAACCTGGACCAAGTACTCCGTCCCTTCCTACAAGGCCATCCCTGAAGAACGAAGGATTGGCAGAGGTTGATAGGACATCTGGTGTCCTTAGAGAAGTTAGTTCCACACGGAAGGCAGAACCTCAGGAGCATACAATGGAATCTAAAAGAGAAGTGGAATCAGAAAAGTTCCCCAGACAAGATTGTTCCAGTTCTTCCGGAAACCAAACAAGCTCTAGAGTGGTGGCAGAACCGGGCACACACTCTAAAAGGAATGCCATTGTCCTCCGGCCCTCCGGAACTTCTTCTCTTCACGGATGCATCAAAGGAGGGATGGGGTGCTCATCTTCGAGGGAAGACAGCGAGGGGCAAATGGACGGACAGAAGAAGAAAAGTCTCTACACATCAATATCCTGGAGACGAGAGTGGGCCAGGAAGCCTGCCGACACCTCTCTCAGGATCTGAAAGGAAACTCAGTGGCTCTGATGTCAGACAGCGCAACAGTAGTGGCGTACATATAAAAGGAAGGAGGATTGAAGTCGAAGGAGTTGTGCGGTCTCGCCCTACAAGTCCTGAAGTGGGCAAGAAAAGAGGAAGTCAATCTGTCGGCGAGATTCATTCCGGGGAAGAAGAATGTTCTAGCAGACGGCCTCAGCAGAGTGGGCCAGGTAGTGGGGACAGAATGGTCCCTTCATCCAGAGGTAGCAAGTTACATCATTCAGATGTGGGGATCCCCGGTAGTGGATCTCTTCGCGACAAGGTTGAACGCACAACTCCCCGTATTCTGTTCTCCTGTCCCAGACCCGAAGGCAGCCTTGGAGGACACCTTTCAACACAGGTGGGACGGTCTCGACGTGTAAGCTTTTCCTCCCTTCGCCCTGATAAGACAAGTCCTCAACAGAGTGAGGACAGCAAGCAACCTAAAGATGACTTTGGTAGTGCCTTGGTGGCCGGAGAGAGAGTGGGTCGCAGACCTAAAAGGCCTCGCCAGTCTCCCTCCGTGGCCTCTTCCCGATAGACCATACCTCTTGAGGCAGCCGCACTTTCAGAGGTTTCACGGAAACCCTCAATCCCTTCATCTTCACGCCTGGAGGTTATCCAGTACCTCCTGAAAAGACAAGGGTATTTGTCTAAAACAGCTGGGAGAATGTCCCTTTACTTGATAAAATCTTCCACAGCTGTCTACCAAGCAAAATGGACAATGTTTGTTAAATGGTGCGCTTCTAAGAAGATATAACCCTTAGAAGCATCAGTACCCATTATTGCAGATTTTCTAGTTCACCTCAGGGATAAGATGGGCATGTCGGTTCCAGCGGTTAAGGGGGTTCGAGCCGCCCTTGGTCAAGTCTTTCCCCTGAAGGGTATAGATTTGGGTTCTTCCAGGCACATTTCCATGCTCATCAAGAGTTTTGAGCAATCATGTCCCCCATCTTCCCCTAGGGTTCCGAAATGGGATCTGGCTAGGGTGCTAGACATGCTTAGTAAACCACCCTTCGAACCTTTAAAAGATATTGTGGACAGGAGTCTTACGCTCAAAGCTGTCTTCCTTCTAGCGTTAGCTTCAGCTAAGAGAGTGGGTGAACTTCATGGGTTATCGTATGAAGTAGAACATTCTAGAGCAGTGGTTCCCAACCTTTTCTAGTTTGCGGCACCCTTGGCAAGCCTTTCAGAAGTTCCCGGCACCCTTATAAGGAAATACATATTTAAAATCTCCGTTGTTTTTTTTTATTATATTTTTTTTTGCATTTCGACATTTTGCATCGATGTAACAACACCTTATACATAGATATGAAAATTTTCTTTACACTAATCCTGCTATTACAAAAAATGGTATTATAATACAAATATGTAATTGCGACAAGTTTTACAGTAGTTGCACAATGTATTCAAGTAGTTACACTGTTACAGTGTTACACTATGATACAAGACATACACACAAATAGGCAAAAGTGAACCATAGTTAGTGTGAAACTTGCAACTGATGCTTGGAACACAAACTCTTGATATCAGGTCTTATTGTTGATAATGCCACCCGCATATCATCCTCAAGTGAAAGAAGCCTATTTCTTTGTTTCGATTTTATTGTTGCCATGGCAGAAAATGCCTGCTCACACAGATACGATGTGGAGAAAGGCAAAAGTAGAGAAATAGCTTTCTTAGCCAAATTAGGATATTCCCCCAATGTTCCATGCCAAAAAGCTGCCAGTGTCACGTCACTCTTCTCAAATTTGACTTTCAGTGTTGAATCAGCAGACATATCAAGAAATTCATCATGTTCTATAAATTTATAACAAGAGCAGCGAGAGCAGAGTAACAATAACTTTAATGTCAATATTGGATAAAGAAACTTTAAAATTAAAAATATTAGATTCTTTATTTATATTGAATAAATATTAAATATGGCAAAGCAATGGAACTCTGATGGCTGAAGTGGAATCCTCAATCACTAGTGACTGCCTGTGGTAGAACCCACTCAACTCTTGCCTGTTTTTGAAAACTATGGATTCTGCAAATCACGAAAAAATTTCCATCAAAAACCTAATGTAAAATTTATCTAAATTCCCTTTATAAACAATAATGAATAATATACGAATATATCAACATCAAGTACAAATATACCAATATAACATTACATACAATTGAACTAGGTACCTAATAAATTTGCCAAGACCAGGAAGATAACTGAAGCCGATGATACTAGGCTACCTTCCAGCAAGCACAAGTAACCTAACCTAGTAACAAATGAAAAAATTAGGCTCACTAAAATCCTAAGTTAAGTAATATTAAATTACATATTAAAACACAAACTCAGGAAAATAGAATCTGACACGGTATATCGATTTAAGCAAATCTGAACACCCACTAGGCTATTCTATGCACAAAACAATGATTTGGAATTAAGCTAGAAATAACACTAGTAATTTTATAATGAGCTTAAAATCCATAGAAAATTTATAATTAGGGTTGAAGACTTGAATAATTAATATTCATTTCAAATATTATAACCCCCTAACCAAAGTTGAACCATATGCCACAAAATCATAGGAAACTTACGGGGTTGGTAGGCCTTATCCTTAAAATCCCAATGCAAATTGAAGAGCAGCAGAAGATCCCATTGTTGAGAACTATGTATTCATAAATCTTGATATTGCACTCTTCATGGTAGCACTCGTGGTAAGCAATTGCAGGAGAGGTGGCTTTAAATTGAAGTGCTACTCCATCTTCATAGCACTTCTACACTCGAAGAAAATATTATCCAATATCCAATATGTCCAATGTGGCCAATATATCCCATCTGCCTCCTCACACTTCCCTCATTACCAGTAGGTGAAAATTTTTTCCCAAGGATGATGGAATCAGGAAATGCAAATATTAAAATACAGCCAGCAGAGCCATCTATGGACTGAGCATATTATCCTTGAAACTCCCAGTATTTCTTTTTGATTTTGCTTTGTATGGCAAAAGGGGGGTTTCAAGGATGAAACAAATATGAACATAAATAAATATACATATACACAATTTTATAAATTTTCTACAGAATTAGTATATAAAATAATTCTTCAACACTCCAAAGGGGGGATTCGAATTTAGTCAAAATTCGAATGGTAAAGGTAATGTTACAAAATTAAGTAACATTCTAAGGAGAAAAAATAAAAATTACCAACACCCAAATATATACTACATACTAATTTCTCAACATATCTCTTGTTCTTGCCTCACTAATGACAGCAGCCTCTCTCTCTTTTCTTTGGTGTGTACTACTGTCCTCTTTAATATCTGCCTTTTCTTCACTGTCATTAGTCACAGGGCTTAAGAGAGGTATTACTGAAGTAACATGCCGTCTTACAGTTTCACGAGAAGCTCCCTTAAACACAGCTATGTCAGTTACTTCATCCAAGTCATTTAATTTTACTTTTTTAACAATACCCATTGGGTAATTTGAAGGTTTCATGTGCGGTTCTTTTAACAGAACAATATCACCTATTTGAATTCTTTTATGTGTCACTGGTTTATATCTACTCCTTTCGTCTGTAGCTTGTGACACTAAGTGTGCTATAAATTCTGAATTATAAATGTTAATAAGTCGAGACCTCACATTTCTAAGTTTTTGATACTTGTCTAAAACTTTGCTAACATGATCATCTGCCGTCCAGTTCAGATCTTCATCTGGATTGCCCTGCAAGTCAGGAATAATGTTAATAGACAGCAATTCATGTCCATGAATTAATATTTCTGGTGTAATTGCATCAGGCACTTCATCTGTGATACTGTCTCTCAACCCTTCTTTGAAGGCAATAGGGCGCCTGTTAACTAAGTGAACGGTTTGCTCTACAAAAAACTCAAAATCACGGAAGTCTAACACATTATTTCTTAATGCTCCATAGATTAAACGCTTACTCATCTTAGCACAAGTCTCAACAAGTCCTCCTAATTTGTTACATCCCTTTGGATACTGCTGAAACTTGATTGACTTTACACCATTTTCTTCAAAATATGCCTGACTCTCAGGATCACCCAGGAAATTAGTGACCACATTAGCTCCAGCTACCAACTGAGATCCAAGATCTGACAAGACTAGTTGAGGGATTCCATACTGATATGAAAGCATTTGAAAAGCTCTTAAAAATTCTTTTGTAGTGAGATCTAAACAAATTTTTAAATTAATTGCCCTCGACCAGAGACAAGTTAAACATAGAACCCAAACTTTGCTCTTTTTACCATTAAGCTTAACGTTATACGGTCCAAAATGATCAATAAAAATATACCTGAATGGTATAGAGGGAGGGTCAATCCTAAAATCGCGATAGGCACTTTGATTGACCTTAACCGTTCTCTCTTTGAATCTCTTACAAATGACACATTCTTTGATGACCTTTTTTACTACTGAAAAGTAATGTGGAATCCAAAACTTTTTTCTTATCTCTGACAAAAGGGAATAAACACCAGCATGAGAGAATTTCTCATGAAAATCTTTTATTACTAATCGAGTTAACTTACTGTGTTTGTGAAGCAAAATAGGAAAGTTGACAAAAGTATCTTTTCTCCATTTAGGCATCTTACTTCTAATTCTTAAGAGTCCATGATCATCCATGTATACATTAAGTTGAGCAATAATATTAGGAATATCCTTTACTCTCTTATTTCTGTTTTCTAAATACTGGAAAACTTCACCATACCAGATTCTCTGATCATTCCTTATGATATGTCTAGTAGCTTCCAAATGAAAGGAGGATGCATCACCAAAGTTAAAAGAAACTGAGTTTGCTCTTCTTTTGAGCAAAGCAATGAATTTAAGAACGTACTCGTGAATTCTAACAAGCTTAGAGAAACTGGAACACTTGTCCAGGACGACTAAATGTTCAGGGTTTGATTCTGCTAAGACTTGTGATTCACTTAATTTAGATGCAGAAATTGAGAAGGAATTTTCATTCAATGGATTAAAATTTGGATTGGGTACAACTATATCAAATGTGTCAGCATTACTGCACAGTTCATCCCTTTCACATCTTAAAAATTCTGGGCCAGTGAAATAATTAGTTTTCAAAAGCTGTTTGTACGACATAGGCCTAGTTATACAATCTGCAGGGTTCAAGATACCACTGACAAAACAAAATCTAACTGGGTTATTTTCACAGGTCCTTTGAATGTGATCCAAACGATTCATGATAAAGACACTCCTTTTATTCATTTTATCTAATTTGTTCACATAAGAATTAATCCAGCTCAGTGAAACAATGCTATCTGTATACAGTACTGATTCTACAATTCTAATAGGTTTAGGGCACTGAGGGCCTGCCAAATCCTTACTCAAATCCAATAATGTTTCTGTTCCCAAAACTATCCCTTGGAATTCTAGAGATGGAATACTTTTGCTTTCTAACTGCTTGTTAACCAAGCGATTCTTTGCTAGAACAAAACTGACTTGCTTAGTTTCTATGCACTGAATAAAAATTGTTGTCCCATAGATTATTTTACTGCTGTCAGTAAATGCAATTAAACGATATGACCCATTTCTCTCCCCGACAACTCTAGGTACCTCAATTGGAGGAGTCATGTTAACTTGTTTGACTATGTTACGCCATTCTCGTTGTTGCTCAATGGACAATTCTGTATCCCATCCTAGAGAAGTGTTTAATTGAAGTTCATGCATAAATAAACGAGCTCTGTTTAAAATAGGTCCATTGAAATTATATGGATCAAAATTTGAAGCAATGCTTTTCAATATCAGTCTCTTAGTGTTTGCTTTAGAGTCTAGCTCAAGTTTAGGAGAGGAAATACAATCTGTTATTCGGTTCCACTTTAAACCAAATATTTTTACTACATCAGGAGTGACTTCATCCAAATTCTTATCTATTTTTTCTTGGAGCATAACATCATTGGTAACGAATTGTTGTAATTCAAATTTATATGGATTAAAAATGTTATTCAAGTTATCAAAACCCCAGTGTAAGCTTTCAGAATCATTTGCAGTGAACGCACCATTATCCATGTATATCAAAGAGTAAATAAGTTTCTTCAATTCCTTTAAGTTGTCCAAATCACCTTCAGTGTCTAGCATCAATATTTTGTACAAACCAATCATCAATATTGTTGGGCTACACCTTAGCCCAAAACTTAGACGAAGATTCTTGTATGCTATAATGGTAAAATCTCCTTTACTTACATTTTTAAACCAAAAGAATAATAATTTACTTTGATCAGTTTCATTTAATGCTATCTGCTGGAAAGCTTTCTTTAAATCAAAGCACAATAAATGAGAATCAAACCTTAAAAGTAGCAAGGCAGTAGACAAGTTCTGATTAATACAAGGGCCAGCCCACATTGCCTGATTGTGGCTAATAGAGGGGGAGCCATTACTTTGTTTTTCACACAAATTAGAGAGAAAAACCATTCGGCATTTAGTAGTACTGTGGTCTAACTTAAATATTCCCATGTGCGGCAAAACACTGTACTCTGGGTGTTCTTCACAAAACTTATCCAAATTATCAATCCTTTCAATTAAGTTTTGAGCTACCTGAGTCTTTATGTTATCATCCAGTAATCTCAAAAATTCATTATTCTTCGATAATTTCTTTAGGTTAGATTTCAAAATTTGCTTTGCTAAATTTGTGTTCTTTCCCAGCAAATGAGAAACACGACCATTCCATAAAAGTGGCATTACCAACCTGCCTTCTTCATCTCTTTGTGTATTATTAAGTAAATACCTAACTAATTTCTTATTATGTTCAGTGCTCTCCCCATCTAAGTCAGTTCTATCTTTGTGCAAATAATATGAGCATTCTCGCTCTAAAATATGATCAGTAGCTTTTTGCAATTTATGCTCGCTGATCCTGCCATCATGATCTAAAATACAGATTGTAGGATCCTCTGCACTTCCAATACATCTAACACTAGACTTGAAACATGAAGTCATAGGAAATTTAATATTATCCAGTGATTTACCTTGCTCATCTAAATTCTCTTCCAAGCCAAAAAGTAAATGAGTATCATCATGCAGGCTAGGGAGAAATGTCAAATTTGCAATTAATTTCTCTATGTTTCCTATTAACATAATGCCAAATCTTGTTTCATAGTACACACACTGACCACTATGACCAAAACTAACCATCTTTTCCATGAGACAATGAGCTGAATTTGCCCCCAGGACAAACTGAATGTTTGATATGTCTTCTCTAGCCTCATCAAGAAACTCATCTAAAAGCTTATAACCATAATTTCTAAAACTTCTAACAACTTTACCAAGGCCGGGTAAATTCAAATTTATATCAATACCTGGGACACAAATAGCTTCTATATTATGCGCTGTCTCCCCAATCTTAACAGAAATTTGAACTATCTTGGTTCGATAGCATTTTGCTCCATTAAACCCATTGACAACAAGATCAAAATTATCTTTCACAACTTTGAAACACTGACCTTCTAAAGCACACTCAGAAATGAAATTAGCTTGGCTACCTGAATCCTTCAATCCTCTTATTTTACTAGGGCCCAAAGTACAAGAAAATGTGGGTAAAATTGAATTTATGCCCCCCTTACTCTGAAAGGAACTACCTGGACAAACTACCCCATTCTGTGTACTATTTTGAACATCTTTTGATTTACTTTTCTCGTTTTGCTTAGGGTTAGGAACTGCTTTTTTAGGATTACGCACCAAATCTCTGACCTCGGAACTTTCATGATTATCTGACAGGCAAAGAAAGGAGAAATGCCATCCCTGACAATATTTACACTTTCTGGAAAATCTAAAATGACACGAGCTATCCAAATGCTCGATTCTTGCACATTTAGTGCAACCATTCAAAATGCTCAACCTAGCTATCTTTTCCTTAGCAGTAGCGAAATTAGGGCACTTATGGATTGGATGATCACCATTAACCTTATCACTACAAAGTGTGCAAGAATTAAAAGGATTGGAGCTTTTAAAATTAACCTCTGCTGCTAAGTTTGAACTTTTACTCAATCCTAGTTTATCTTGATGCCTTTCAGCAGAAGGCAGTTTACTTTTACTTAATTTACCAAGTTTATTTGCATTCTGATACCGTTCATTGGCTTCAAAAAAGTTATCAACAATTTCACTTGTAGTGGGCTTTGAATTGTTAGTAATTTGTATCAACTGATTTCTGAAAGTTTCATTCATTCCTCTTAGGAAAAAGTACTGCAAAACATCATCTATATCCATTTTCAAAGTCTTAACAGCTTCTTGTAATTTTCTAATATTACTAATATACTGAAAGGGTTCTGAATCATAACCTAACTTCAGCTCTTGAAGTTGTTTCATCACATTAAACTTTTGAGTTGGAACCGAGGCAAAAGCTGTTTTTAAGAGTTCCTTTGCATGGGAATAACCTTGTTTGTCTGCTTCTAAAGAGTCTATCAAAAGTAAAGCCTTGCCAGAAACCTGCTGTTTAAGTAACAACAACCTATCATAATCTGTGTAAGAAAACTTTCTAGTAGTTTCCTCAAACTGCTGTAAGAATAATTCCAAACTTTCATCATCAGAACTCTTAAATTTAGGCAAAGGTGCTACTGGACTTTTAAGACGACTAAGAGGAGTTTCATTCAGATTTTCACTTGTGCTTCCATTAACATTAACCTCTAAGAGCAGCAACATTTCAGAAATTTTTTCTTTATATTCCTGACAAGAGCTAAATTCAATTTCCATTTCATTTTCATCTTCGCTCTCTGACCACTTCAAAGATATGACTTTACTATCAAACCCTTTAAGTTCTTCCTTAAAATTCTTAAGTTTTTCAACAAGATTTAACTTTTGTGAGCTATTATACTGCGAAAATTTATGCCTTTCATTAAATTGTCTAGTGACTTGAGAGCGGATGTACTTCCGACTCATAACAAGAAGCCTAATGTCTGTCATGATTATAGAAAAATTTAATTCTAAACGTCAATGCAGCCTAACAAAAGAAAAAATTTAAGATAATTATAGTATTCGGTATACTGATCAATAATAACAACAATAATCCAAATAAAAACCACCACTCCTACAATGCTACCCAAGTGCCACCAGTATTGAGACAGCCTTCAGAGCCCCACGTTGGGCGCCATTTCAAAAACTTAAACAGAACGTAAATTTATAACAAGAGCAGCGAGAGCAGAGTAACAATAACTTTAATGTCAATATTGGATAAAGAAACTTTAAAATTAAAAATATTAGATTCTTTATTTATATTGAATAAATATTAAATATGGCAAAGCAATGGAACTCTGATGGCTGAAGTGGAATCCTCAATCACTAGTGACTGCCTGTGGTAGAACCCACTCAACTCTTGCCTGTTTTTGAAAACTATGGATTCTGCAAATCACGAAAAAATTTCCATCAAAAACCTAATGTAAAATTTATCTAAATTCCCTTTATAAACAATAATGAATAATATACGAATATATCAACATCAAGTACAAATATACCAATATAACATTACATACAATTGAACTAGGTACCTAATAAATTTGCCAAGACCAGGAAGATAACTGAAGCCGATGATACTAGGCTACCTTCCAGCAAGCACAAGTAACCTAACCTAGTAACAAATGAAAAAATTAGGCTCACTAAAATCCTAAGTTAAGTAATATTAAATTACATATTAAAACACAAACTCAGGAAAATAGAATCTGACACGGTATATCGATTTAAGCAAATCTGAACACCCACTAGGCTATTCTATGCACAAAACAATGATTTGGAATTAAGCTAGAAATAACACTAGTAATTTTATAATGAGCTTAAAATCCATAGAAAATTTATAATTAGGGTTGAAGACTTGAATAATTAATATTCATTTCAAATATTATAACCCCCTAACCAAAGTTGAACCATATGCCACAAAATCATAGGAAACTTACGGGGTTGGTAGGCCTTATCCTTAAAATCCCAATGCAAATTGAAGAGCAGCAGAAGATCCCATTGTTGAGAACTATGTATTCATACATCTTGATATTGCACTCTTCATGGTAGCACTCGTGGTAAGCAATTGCAGGAGAGGTGGCTTTAAATTGAAGTGCTACTCCATCTTCATAGCACTTCTACACTCGAAGAAAATATTATCCAATATCCAATATGTCCAATGTGGCCAATATATCCCATCTGCCTCCTCACACTTCCCTCATTACCAGTAGGTGAAAATTTTTTCCCAAGGATGATGGAATCAGGAACTGCAAATATTAAAATACAGCCAGCAGAGCCATCTATGGACTGAGCATATTATCCTTGAAACTCCCAGTATTTCTTTTTGATTTTGCTTTGTATGGCAAAAGGGGGGTTTCAAGGATGAAACAAATATGAACATAAATAAATATACATATACACAATTTTATAAATTTTCTACAGAATTAGTATATAAAATAATTCTTCAACAGATACAAGACATACACACAAATAGGCAAAAGTGAACCATAGTTAGTGTGAAACTTGCAACTGATGCTTGGAACACAAACTCTTGATATCAGGTCTTATTGTTGATAATGCCACCCGCATATCATCCTCAAGTGAAAGAAGCCTATTTCTTTGTTTCGATTTTATTGTTGCCATGGCAGAAAATGCCTGCTCACACAGATACGATGTGGAGAAAGGCAAAAGTAGAGAAATAGCTTTCTTAGCCAAATTAGGATATTCCCCCAATGTTCCATGCCAAAAAGCTGCCAGTGTCACGTCACTCTTCTCAAATTTGACTTTCAGTGTTGAATCAGCAGACATATCAAGAAATTCATCATGTTCTATTGCCGTGAAGTCCAGTTCTTCAGCCATGTCAGCCAGTTCTAAGGGTGATACAATCCAATCGAGTTTCTCTGTAGAAAGCGATGGAAAATACTTATCAACTGCTTCTCTTAGTTGTTCCAAGTGATTAAGAATAAGATTTTTTTCAGTTCCCAGACCTTTATATCCTGGTTGTTGAAGAGAAGGGAGGTTTGACACATCGTCTTTCTGAATAGCCGACTTCCATGATTTTAACTTTCTCTGGAAACCTTTCATCTTGTTAACTGATGTTACAATTCCCTCAAGTCTCCCCTGCATTGAGAGATTTAGTTCATTCAGCTTCATGAAAATATCTGCCAAATATGACAGCTTCAAACACCAAGTAGAATTTTCAAGCAGCTTTTTGAATATATCATGTCCCTCCTCTTGGAAAAAGGTTTTTAATTCTTCTTTGAGTTCAAGAACGCGGTTCAGTACACGACCCCTTGATAACCACCTTATGTCAGTATGCAAAATCAGTGAAATATGAACCGCACCCATTTCTTGACACATCTTTTGAAAAACCCTTTTTTTCAGTGGCCTGGATTTGATGAAATTAACCATCTGGACAGACTGGTTTAAAACCTCAGTCAACTCTTCTCCACTTGTCTTGGCTACTAACGCCTCTCTGTGTAGGAAGCAGTGAGTTGTAATTATAGATGGATTTTCTTTCAATGCTCTGGTGATGAAGCCTTTGTACTTCCCTATCATCGACGGTGCACCATCAGTACATATGCCGCAACAATAATTCCATGAAAGACCATGTTGAGTGAGGTACGAATTTACAGACACGAAGATATCCTCTCCAGTGGTTCTGGTCTGTAATTCTTTGCAAAACATAAACTGTTCCACAATAATATCTTTTGACCTTTCAGATATCCTGCGGCTGATGGTGTTATTGGAAAGAGGTACTTTCGAAATCTGTTCCTGAGCTTCTTTGCCAAGCATTGTTTCTACAATTATGTTGCATGCAGGGCCAATGATTTCTTCACCAGTTGTATGAGGCTTCATCTTCTTTGCTATCAGCTCTGCTACTCTGAAAGAAGCTTCAAGAGCAGTGTCGGTTACTGATACCCTCTTGACCATTTTAGTAGCGGCCTTACTTTGCCCTTTTAACAAACGAGAAAAATATGCCATGTCCTTCTGCGACACAAAAGGATGTCTGGTATTAGGGTGCCGCTTGAGCTTACTAGGTACCATGGCCTCATTGCTGAGTGTATCTCCACAAACTAAACACACAGGGCGTGGATTATCTTCATCATTGTTTGAAGTAAAACCATATGCTAAATAGGCATCAACATATGTTCTTTTCTTCGAGAGAGATGCGTGCTTCCCCTTTTTGCATTTTGTTTTAGATGGTCCAGGAACATCTTCAATATTTGACTCTGAAGCAGTACCAATACTGGAAGCCACCATTTGGTCTTGAGATTCATCTTCCTGTACTTTTCGCTTCCTCACAACGAACTTATCCATCCTTCTTTCTCGACGTTGTCAGATAAGACGTATTCTGAAAAAAATGAAAAAAATAGAGGCTTAAATTAGTTTTTGATACTTAGGTAGAAAGCGACAAACACGGTTTTAGCTTATCTCAAGAATTGCAAATGATCACAAATTTACGACGTGTTTACATTTGGTATTACAGGAGAAAATTATTAAATTTTGCCTTTGGTGTTATAAAACATAGAGAAACTCATTACTAATACTTCGTAATTAATTACTAAAAAAAGAAAAAGATGAACAAACGACTCACGATACATACGTACCAATACATACCAGGTATGTATTGCTAACTAGCTGAGGGAGGAGGATATGTCATACCTTCTGCTTCCTTTGCATCAACAATCAGTACTGAGACATTCTGGGCTCTGGCCAGTGGCGACTCGCTGTGCGCCCTGCCCTGTACGTGTGTCATACGCGTCAGTATACAACCCTCACTCCCCTCCCTCCCTCCCACTCTCCCGCCAAGCTGTTCTCTCCAGTGTCCGTACAATTATTACACAGCAAAATCATATAATTAATATTGTTCTCCTGGATTGTAATTTTCCATAAGTACAAATTTTTATACAAATTCAATGAAAAGTAGCTAAGTTGAAAATTTGATCGCTAAATTGTGCAGCAGCAGCAGAAGCAGAGAGAGTGAAGTTAATGCAATTTTTTCCTCTGAATTTTGGCGGCACCCTCGAAAGATCTCACGGCACCCCTTGGTGCTGCGGCACACCGGTTGGGAATGACTGTTCTAGAGGATGGAAAGAGATCTCCTTTAAGTTTGTTCCATCGTTCGTCGGCAAGACCCAGAATCCTTCCGTTTGGGATCATAGGTTTGAGGGTTTTTCTGTCCCAGCAATTCCAAACTCAGGTAATCAAGAAGACTTGAAATTGTGCCCTGTCAGGGTGATTAGAAAATATCTTAGGAGGACGGCGAGTCTCCGTCCTGCAATTAAGAATCTTTTCGTATCCACGGGCAAGACTAAAAAGAAAATTTCAAAGAATACGATTTCTTTTTGGCTCAGACAGGTTATAATTCAAGCTTATTCGAGTGTTGGACTTTCAGTTCCAGGAAAGCCCAGAGCTCATGATGTTAGAGGCCTAAGCACCTCTCTAGCCTTTGAAAAGAACATGTCGGTGGCTCAGGTTCTTCGAGCGGGAACTTGGTCTAATCAGTCGACATTCACCGCTCACTACCTCAAGGATTGTACGAGAAAGTCATTGGATGGATTTTTGATCGGGCCAGTCATCTCAGCGCTCCAACCGATTTAATGGCTCACGCCCCAGGTTCAATCGTGAATTACAAATTCTCTAGACACAAGTGTTCTTATCTTTTGTTTTCCCCTTATCTTTTTCTCGTACTGTCCATCGTCCGTGGAGGTTTTAAATAGTAGTCAGGCACTTCAAGTATCTTCCAAAATCATCAAGCACATTAGGAATTTTGTAGGGTAAGTGTTATATACACAGTTAATGAGATCTTTGTGTAGTTTATCCTACTTTACATTGGGGTATTTGTCTAGGAGGCACTCCCACCTCCTAAAGTGTAAGTCTCCTAAGTGTTTCGAGGTAAGTCTCTGTGTTGGAACAAATCACAAATTATTAGTTATTTGTATTTTTCCTAACATACTTACGAGAAACACTTTCGAGTTATGCCCCCCCCCCCCCCAACCTTCCCCCAGATGCCCCTCTGATCTTTAGTATTGTTACTTACATAAAACTTACTGAAAGGGCTACGACCTGGGAAACATGTGGCCTACCTTGGTATTGCCCTCAGGGCACGTATTCCTCCGCTAGGCCTACCACTATAGAAAATGGGAGTAGGGTAAACTACTCAAAACTCTGGTCGTTTGAGAGGAGGTTCCAGGTAACTCCTAAGAAAGTGTTTCCCGGTAAGTATGTTAGGAAAAATACAAATTACTAATAATTTGTGATATATATATATATATATATATATATATATATATATATATATATATATATATATATATATATATGTATATATATATATATATATATATATATATATATATATATATATATATATATATATATATATATATATATATCTATATATATATACTGTATGAACTGATATACTGTACATACATGCGTGTGTTTGTGTATTTGTTTGTACATCATTTACTATATGTGTGTGAGTGCGTGTTCATAAATTTCCGACTTTAAACGGATAGTCCAATGCATTTTCCCTGTCCATTCAAAACACGATTCCACTTCCTCACGCCACGAGGTAAAGGAATAGCTTTGCGTGTCTGGAAAGATGGAAAGCATTAGAGTACTATGTCCAACGTTATTTAGCGGTTTGATAAAGGGTATAACATGAGCTTGAAGCTTTGCCTTATTAGTGTTGGGAAACCCGCGATTTCGAATATTCTTCTTGCAGCGAAGGTTTTTTTATGTTGATCAGCCCGACCGAAGTCTATTTATGAAATATCTAATTTAATGTTTGTACTAATCTTGAATTATGTTATTTTTATTGTTCATTATTCTCTTGTAATTTCTGTTACCTCTGGACTAATTTGTGTTGTCTTTTAAATTTAGTGCGTATCCGACTGTATTATGTTATCTTTTCAATTCCGTTTTCTATCCGTCTGATTTTTGTTATGAATTACAGTTTTTATCTGTTACCTCTGGACTGATTTGTGCTTTGCGTGAAGAGGTTGTTGTAGTCTACATTTGTCATTCCTTTAAGAATTTTAATGTTAAAAGAAAGAGTAAGTTCATGACCATTGCAGTAAAGTATGCAAGTTTTAAGGATATGCACATAGGATTTGGGCCACATTACCCAGTGCGGGGTTTCTTAGGTAATTCAGTGCCATCGTAGGTAGCTTTGAGATAAACAAAAAAAAAATGCTTTTATTTCTTATTGCAACTGTAGGGTTTTCCCTCAGCTAGACCTCGGTGCTGATTGACCTCCCGGGACCCAACGATAGTCCCTATGACCCAAGCTCAAAAATTTATTCAGTACTTTTCCACGTCATATTACACTGTGAGAACTGGTATAGCAAATCTTCAAAGAGGAGATACACAGGGATGAAACTGCAATGGGTTTTAATCACTTGTAAAATATTTCAAGATTAATTTACTAATACCAACCTTCGATAAAATTTTGTGGAAATGGACCGTTTTCAAAGTAAGTATACGGGAGAAGTTAAAATACTGTAAAGTGGTATAAGAAATTTCTTTTGAATAATATTCTGTATACAATTGGTATAATTGTATGATTTAATGTGAGAAGGAGGCGCTTTTAAAAGTACTTGTGTGAAAAATGTGACGAGACGAACAATTATTCTAAAAGTATATTCTTGAAAGCGTCTGATAAAGATCAGACTAGGTTTTGTGCCTCAAAATATAAAACGTTGAGTGAACTATTCATTACATGAGATGAATACGAAACAAGACATTTGGGTTTCAAATCTTTGTTTCTTATTTGTAATGTTGAGGTGAAAGGAAGAAATCTAACTTTGAGATTTACTTTTAAAAGAATACTTCCAATGTTGAGGCCAGTTTGAATCAGTGATATGTAAACGTACTGATGATAAGGTGTGTTATTAATTTTCAAATTAGTATCCTAAAGAGTTTTTATCGCTAACTTTTTTATTCTCCTAAAACATTTAGTTTAATCATAAAAAATAAAGATTGGCTTCATAACTTTCATGTCATTCTATACCAAGTTTGGATGTAAAATTATATATGTACTACAATTAGCATTAGAATAGTTCATAGAAAACGAAATCTCGAAACTGTTTACAAACATAAATTTTCGACTTATCAATCTGTTTATGGTATTTTGCATCCTTATTGAGTTCATATCAACTAGAGATAATTTGAGGATTTTTTTCAGTCTTAACGTATAATATCAAAGCTGTATATCTCTTAGTTTCTAGAATAGATCATCTTCCATCGTTAATTGGAAAATCACATTTCCTGCCTGATGATCGGCCGGACGGGGATTCGCGTCACAATCAAGCTTTGTAGTTTCTTGTAGTGTTTCTAACCTCACCATCCTTGTGAGCTAAGGATGCAAGCTTTTGGGTAGCCCATAGGTCTACTGCTGATTCATAAAAAAAAGCCCTTACCTGGCCCTCCCTGGTCTTAGCTAGGGTGTAGGTGGGGCTTAGGCGCTGATCATATGTATATATAGTCAATCTCGGGCATTGTCCTGCTGGCTAGGTCATTGCCATAGTTCCTTGATTCTGCCATTTATGAGCGGTCTTTAAACCTTTAAATATATATTCAAGTTTTAAATAATCCTAATTATTGTTTTCTTCTTCTTTGAAAAAAAAAAAAAAAAAAAAAAAACAGCCAGGAGAAACTTGGATGTTAGTCGAATTATTCTACTAAAATAAAAACTAAAAAAAAAACAGTAGGTAACTGATGGATGTCACATCGAGCTAGAGTGTTTTCAACATATCCACTTTGAAAAAAATAAAAATGAATATGAATTCAAACACCACTCGTGTGTTGTGGCATTGTTCATATAAATGGAACGAATTGTTTAATTATAAAAATTCCGTTCATCATTTCAGCCCCTTTCATAACGCATGTATGTGGAACTCGCTGTGACAGCAATTTTACGCTAACAGTCCATTATCCTCCACCATAAATATCTGTCTCTCCTCTTCCAGGTTAAATGAGAACTGAACCCTAACAATGTTGTATTTTTTGCCGGTTTTGTAAATGGAGAGCTCAACTATATTAATAAAAAATAGAGAGCTATTTTCTCTGGAAAAAATATATCACAACACTCCTCGGTAGAGAGTATTATGAAATGTGCTTGGCTGCCCATTAGCTTCCAGTAATTGATATGGAACGCATGGCTGCGATGATATGGTTGTGGTTGATTCGTAAATGTGTTTGGTTGCTGATGTAATGAATGATAGTAGGATGAGAGATGAGATTACTGAAGGCACAGCCGACGTATAAAAGATATCTGAAGCATTGCAAAAGGCTGCGAAGATTAACATTGGAAGCAAAAGTTACTGTGTTTTAAAGGACTGTTATGTTAAAGCTCCGTTATGGAAATGAAGAAATGTTGTTGAACATGGCTAATAGGAAAGAGGTAGCACCTATTGAGATGAATTTCCTGTTGGGGGAAATGAATTGAAAGAGTGAGAAATGTGGAGATACAATAAAACTGTAGTGAAATTTGTAGCACACGTGAGGAAGTAGGACAGTGCGCTTTGAGGAAGTTTGGTCATGTGGAGAGAATAGGAAAGGACACTTCATAATCAAACCGTTGGTCTCTACTTTTAGATAGTGCCATATCCTCTGTACCATCGTCCTCCACTGCCTTGGGTTCGAGTTTTCTTCCTTGAGGGTACATTTTGGCACACTTTTCTATGTTTCCTTATTTCCTTACTGGGCTATATTCACTGTTGGAGCCCTTGTGCTTGTAACATCCTGCTTTTCCAAATAGGGTTGTAGCTTAGCAAGTAATGATAATAATAAAGAGAGTGAGGTAGAGAGAAAGGTGAATGAATCTGTGTTTAAATGATCTTTGTTGTGTTGGTGATGATTCATTTGTGTAAGTGTGTGAAGCGGCTGATGCTGCTGTTACTCCTGATCAGTATTTCTCTGGGGCCATCCTTATTATGGAAACAGACTCACTGTAGATTTAGAGAAAGGATTCCATCTTGGTGAGCTCAGTGATAACTTCATGAAAAACTCTGATGAATACATTTCAGTAAAAAATCCTCGTTTTCTGCATTTTTTCCTGCCCATAGTGAATTGAAATGCGATGAATATTTTGTCAGAATTAAGAAATTTGTTTTAGGGCTGGAAGAATAAAATTGTGTATAAATCTGATTTCTAAAAAGTTATTTCTTCTAAGGTTTAGAAGTGATATGAACACTTGAATAATATACTGTCGAAATGAACTCTCTTTCTGAACATGTTTTGTTATTTCACAGATAGAAACATTTAGATACAGTGTAAAATCATTTCTCGTAACAAAATTCTTGTCAAAGGATCTTTCTTCTGACTTGAATGTTTGTTTTGCTCATATCATGTCTGTTGTTTGATAAAGCATTAATCATTTTATATACTGAATATATATATATATATATATATATATATATATATATATATATATATATATATTCATATATATATATATATATATATATATATATATATATATATATATATATATATATATATATATATATATATATATATATATATATATTCATATATATATATATATATATATATATATATATATATATATATATATATATATGTATATATATTTATAATATTTCTATCCTTTCCAAGCTTGGATACCATAACGCACTGAAAGGGTTTGCGTATCTCCATGATCAGCAAAGCTATACTAATCAGGGCTACCCATACTAGGTTGGTTTGCTGCGAGTTATCAGACGAAAATCTCCCACTATCTCCAATGTCCAACGTGGTTATGAAATTTGGCCAAACCCAAGGCATAAGTTGACATGTTTGAGGCCCTTGCCTATATATATATATATATATATATATATATATATATATATATATATATATATATATATATATATATATGTATGTATATATATGTAAATGATATATATACATACACACATATATATACTGTATATATATATATATATATATATATATATATATATATATATATATATATATATATATATATATATATATATATATTATATATACATATATATATGCATGTATACATACATACACACATTGTAATACTGGTACCACATAATATGTTCCGGAGAAGGGTGGTTGTATGTCAAAACAATGGATATTGGTTAAATTTGTTCTGTTGTCCCAAAACCTAACCCTCTTTTTTAAAGCATAGTGTCCATTATGGAGCTATTAATAATAATGAATTATTAGAAACAATAATTGAATAATATTTATTGGAATTTAACTTCTGTTTACCTTTTTACGAGGAGTTGATGGCATATGAAGATGATGGTGATGTGAGGAGATGTTCTGGTTTGGAAAGTGTCTCTTCCCATTATAACTTCAGGAAACTCTAACTTTGGGGTCGTTTTCCTTTTTCTTCCCAAGTTTTTTATCTTTATGTGGCCTTGGTTGTATTTTCACTAAAGAACAGTCCACTGAAGATGATTAAAACAAATTACTTTGTTTAATTATTTCAAGCAATTGTCGTGTCTGGCTAATGTTTTTTCTTTCTTATGATATAGATAGAATTAAACATCGATGATATCAGAGATTAATATCCAATAAATTAAGATGAGATTCAGCAATGAAGACCAGACAGGAGAACAATTCTCGAAACAAGGTAGAATGGAAGAATTAAAACACTTCTTCAGAATAGATTGATCCCCGAAAATATTAAAAGATTTTGAGACTTGAATAATTACCCCCACCTGACAATTTTCAGCTCTATGATTTATGCAAAACTTTCAATCATTGTAACAAAATTCTTAAAACCAGTTTTAACATAGACAGATTAGAAAAAAAATGTTATACGTAAAATTTCTCATATTCTACGAAAGATGGAAGCAAGGGGAAAAAAAAGCACACAAGACAACAAATGACAGGATACATCACAAGGAGAAAACCATGCATTACCAGTCACCCGAATTTCATACGACCCAGATGTGTAGGAAGAACAAACACGAATAAAGGGTATATGCTTGAAATGTAGTTTTCATAAACGGCAACGTCAGGTCATACTCCCTCACATCAATACTCAGCAACGTTTCAGGGATCCTTGCTCGCTTTTATTGCACAAAGGAAACTGTTTGCTTTCCAGACAGTGAAATTTAGTGGAAGGAAAGGCGACAGCGGAAAGAAGAGAGGCTTCTCAAATGTCAACAATTTAAGGGGCTCAGGCGGAAGGCAACAGGACGGGTCGTGCTATTAAACTTCCAGTGAGCATTTGTCTGGGAGATGTTATTCTCTAGTCTTGGGTAGTGCCATGGCCTCTGTACCATGGTCTTCCACTGTCTTGGGGTAGGGTTCTCTTACTTTTGGTTACACACAGGCACACTATTCTATCTTATTTCTCTTCCTCTTTTTTTGAAATTTTTATAGCTTATATATGAAATATTTATTTCAATGCTGTTACTATACTTAAAAGATCCAATTTTAATTGTTAATTATTTCTTTTGTAGTTGATTTATTTCCTTATTTCCTTTCCTCACTATGTTATTTTCTCTGTTGAAGCCCTTGGGCTTATAGAATCTTGTTTTTCCAACTAAGGTTGTAGCTTAGCAAGTAATAATAATAATAATTCTGGATTTTAGAGAAATGGATACTGTGTGGAAGGAACAGTGGAGCCCAATGGCTGGAAACTTCATGTAAATATTCATTTAAAGCAAAATGTATCCATTGAGGAAATAGGTTATGCGTTAGGCTTACATGTATCTGTCTAGTACATGTTATGCCCTATTCCGGGTCGGAGTGTCCATCATATATCATAGACTAAAGAGGGCGAGTGCGCAGCTCCTCCCGGAGTGAGGAGCGGGGGTTGGGGTGGGGGGGGGGGAGGCGGAGAAATGTCCTAAGCCTTGTTTGACCTTTTTTAAGAGTACTATGACTGTCATAAATTGTTGTCCGCAATCACTGAACTCGGTTATAGGTGACGTGTGTTAAGTCTGATAAAGTGACGTGTTGTAAACCTATTGGAGACAGTATAATTCCATCAAAGTGGAGAATTCCACAAAATCTAACAATTCAGCATATTGACAGATCACCACTGCATTTACTTGCTCAGAGAGACTCGAGCGATCTCAGGAATGAAAAGGTACTCGTCTGAAGAGTATCGGGCTGTGTAAAGTGTATTCACGAACCTTTTTATAGTAAAGTGAAAACAACCCATGTTCCGATGTCTCATTATCCGTCGACGTGGGACATAATTAGCTGGAATAGGCGAAAATTTTTAAGCGATTTTTACTTTTTATTTTTTTTTTAAAGAAGTATTAAATTCATTAGTTTTAGAATCAAAGTTTTATTTTGAGTTGTTTTTGCCCCATCTATGAATTATTAGTTTTGGTTTGTTTTTTCTAGTGGTAGAATTACGTTATTTTTTCCTCTTTAGTAACGATGCAATATATACAAAATTGATTTAAAGTTTGTTGTGGATGCAAGTATTTTGATCTGGATTCTGTAGTTTATAATCGTTTTCTGGTGTCTGCGAAAAACAACGTAATTATCACAGAGTATTTAGATTTTCATGTTGATTGAATGTAAAAGAAAAGGAAAGATCTCAAGAAAGTCATACATCACAGCACAACTTGAATTATTACAGTCAATGATAAACGGTTACTTTCAAGAGGTTTTTTCCCATAATTGAAATTAACTTAATTCCATCTAAGTTAATTGTATCAAATTTTGTATAAGAGATAAATATGGATTATTATTATTATTATTATTATTATTATTATTATTATTATTATTATTATTATTATTATTATTATTTGCTTAATGTATATAGAACAGGCGTTCTTATTGGACAATCTCAAAGGCCATGGGTATACAAAGCAAAAGCGTACAGAATTTATAATGGTTATTTAGCAAAGAAACGAAAGACACTGAGTGAAAAATTTGAGGCAGGTAATACCTTGATTTTCAGTATATTGAATTACCTCTTGATGTCAAGTGTTGATTTCAACGGCGTTTGAAGTTGAAATAAATCACATTTTATACCTTGATATCATCACATCTATATCATCTTTTCTTACTGTTATGTTATTGAAGGTACTTTCTCGGAACGTCCACATAGGAAATAGTCAAGGTACGTATTATTGCGCAATAAAAACTTCAACGAAGCAAAGATAATACGATTTATTCCAATCTTTTGGTCTATAATAGAAACTGTATTCATAATGAAGAATAACGCAAACATTAATCTTGCAATTACTGAAGACGACGATCTTTTGATTTTTAATGCCATTGTAAAGTAAAAGAAAAAAGGGGGAATATACTCTACAGAATTATATAATATTCGTAATGTAATCATAAAACTTTGCATACAAAATGTCGAGATTATTCTTATCTGTCAGTCTTCACCGACCTCTCCATATGGTGGAGAGAATTATATGTCATTGGGAAAGGTGACATGAATAATTTCTTCGTATCCTTTGCACTGATTAGAGTCCTGTAAGGGTGATGTGACATGTAGGATGTTTGTCATATTTGTCATCCATAAATTATAGATAATTATAACCCATGGAGTAATAAAGGAGAGGCAACCAGATCGACATGGAAAGGGGACTATAATCGATGCTGTTGGTTGGACAAAGCCCAGAGCCCAACCCATCATTTTTACTCATCTTTTGACCTTGTCACAAAAGCAGCTTATTTGATATACACCAAGTATATACACCAGGCCATGAACCAATTTCCTTATTATCTTTTTAATAATGGCAATCCTTTAAGATTGTTCTTGGTATTCAAATATATCTCATGATGAAACATATGGTATATTTAAAAGGTTTAAGGGCAAATCATGAGCAGGAGATGTCAGAGATCGTCCACCCAAGCTAGGACCATGGAGGGCCAGGCAATGTGTGCTAATTACTCGGTAGGTAGACCTATAGGCTCTTCCAACCCCACCCCTTCCTGTCCTTAACCCATAAGGATCTTGAGCGTACGCACAATACTGTAAGGTATGGAGCTGTAACATATGGGGTTTAACCATATATATATATATATATATATATATATATATATATATATATATATATATATATATATATATATATATATATATATATATATATCTCTTTTATATCATTCACACACAGTGAAGAATATGTGATAAGTATTCTGGCGTGTATTAATGATAAACAATATAAGGTTAAACTCCTCACCTTGGACTAAGACAATAAGAGGTAAAGAGCAGAATATAATTAAAACTATGAAATTACCCAAGGGTTAACATCACCAGTAAGTTTTTAGTCCGACAAAATATAAATGAATTATGTTTTATGAGAAAAACAGCAAAGCAGGTACGCCATTATTTTAATTAAATCCTAAGTTCCATCTTTTTCAGCGATCCAAGAAATGGAGATAATGTTGAAGTGTTCATATTGAGCTTATTCAAAGCCGCGTAATTTTTATTTGATTTAATATCACGTTTTATTATTTACACGTGGCAACCTGGAAAGAGTCATATATAATCTTTTGAATTTCATCTATTCCTTACTGTGGAGTTCCAATCAATAGATTGTTTATGATGAGATATGTAATCACTCTATTATTCTTGTTAGTCATTTTCAGATCTAACCTTTTAATTGAAATGTATTCTATTCAATGTATTTTTAAACTTTATTTTTTCCAAATTTCATAGGGGAATTTTTGTTATATAGAGTAGTGTTGTTACTAATGGACTAGCCTATTATGTTGATTTATATTGAAATATATTATTTTGAGAGAGGGCTGGTATCATCTTGGCATTTATTCCATCGTATCCAGGGGCTTTTCATCTCTTCAGTGTTTTGAGGATAGCTTTAACTTCAAATACACTGAATTCATTCATGGGCACATCAAGGTCTTCATCAGCATTAGGTATATCAATCAAATAATTCCCTTTCTTATCTCCTTTTCATAACCCCACTAAAGTGTTCCATCCAACATTGTCTTTCTTCATTTTCTGTTGCTGTTGTTATAACAGATCATCTCTATTTTGCGTGGTATGTACTTCATCTTCTTTTCCCCTGTAGAGATTTCATTAATAATTCTATGAGCAATTATTACACCATAGCCACTTTCTGAATTCGTAACTTTTTCAACCTCATTTGCTTTACTGTCTAAATATTCTCGCCAGTTATTCCTAGCTTTTCTTATGACCCCACTGTCAATCCGGGAATGCTTAGCATGCTCTACCTTGTAATTTTCATTACTTCCTCGAAAACTTTTAACAATCAATTTCTGTTTTTGTGTCTTTGTAATAGTATCATTTGATATCCATGACTTTCTTCTTGTAACTGTGTGTCCCAAGACTTCACTACCAAGTGACTAATTTATGTTCTTAATTATTATTATTATTATTATTATTATTATTATTATTATTATTACTATCCAAGCTACAACCCTAGTTGGAAAAGCAAGATGCTATAAGCCCAGGGGCTCCAACAGGGAAAAATAGCCCAGTGAGGAAAGGAAATAAGGAAATAAATAAATGAAGAGAACAAATTAACAATAAATCATTCTGAAATAAGTAACAACGTCAAAACAGACATATCATATATAAACTATTAACAACATCAAAAACAAATATGTCATAAATAAACTATAAAAAGACTCATGTCCGCCTGGTCAACAAAAAAGCATTTGCTCCAACTTTGAACTTTTGAAGTTCTACTGATTCAACCACCCGATTAGGAAGATCATTCCACAACTTGGTAACAGCTGGAATAAAACTTCTAGAGTACTGCGTAGTATTGAGCCTTGTGATGGAGAAGGCCTGGCTATTAGAATTAACTGCCTGCCTAGTATTACGAACAGGATAGAATTGTCCTGTGAGATCTGAATATAAAGGATGGTCAGAGTTATGAAAAATCTTATGCAACATGCATAATGAACTAATTGAACGACGGTGCCAGAGATTAATATCTAGATCAGGAATAAGAAATTTAATAGACCGTAAGTTTCTGTCTAACAAATTAAGATGAGAATCAGCAGCTGAAGACCAGACAGGAGAACAATACTCAAAACAAGGTAGAATGAAAGAATTAAAACACTTCTTCAGAATAGATTGATCACCGAAAATCTTGAAAGACTTTCTCAATAAGCCTATTTTTTGTGCAATTGAAGAAGACACAGACCTTATATGTTTCTCAAAAGTAAATTTACTGTCGAGAATCACACCTAAAATTTTGAAAGAGTCATACATATTTAAAGAAACATTTAATAGACCGTAAGTTTCTGTCTAACAAATTAAGATGAGAATCAGCGGCCGAAGACCAGACAGGAGAATAATACTCAAAACAAGGTAGAATGAAAGAATTAAAACACTTCTTCAGAATAGATTGATCACCGAAAATCTTGAAAGACTTTCTCAATAAGCCTATTTTTTGTGCAATTGAAGAAGACACAGACCTTATGTTTCTCAAAAGTAAATTTACTGTCGAGAATCACACCTAAAATTTTGAAAGAGTCATACATATTTAAAGAAACATTATCAATACTGAGATCCGGATGTTGAGGAGCCACCGTCCTTGACCTACTTACAATCATACTTTGCGTTTTGTTAGGATTCAACTTCATACCCCACACCATTCTTCATTAATTGTCTGCTCTTCGTCTCTTAAGTCTGTAAGACTGCAAATCGATTCCTATATTCAATTGCAAATGTTTCTTTGTGCTCTTCTAAAGGTTTAATTGTATCAAACCTACTGCATATATTCTATCTACCTTCCTGTTGGGTGCTTTCAGTTTAAATCTGTGTAGCAATAAGGAGCTGGTGATCACTACCAATATTCTCACCTCTGTAGCTTCTTACATTTCTCAGAGTCCTCCTTCTCTCTTTATTAAGGCAATGTGATCCATTTAATTTTTGTAATTGGCACACGGGGAAGTCCATGTATACTTGTGGATGTTCTTGTGTAGGAAAAGAGTACCTCCAATGACAAGAATGTTTGATGAACAGAAACTTATGAAATGTGCTCCATTTTCATTTGCAACTTCGCCAAGACCCTCGACACCCATCATGTTCTCTATCCCTTGATTATTCCTTCCAACTTTAGCATTGAAGTCGCCAATCACAATTTTCATATTTCTCTCTGGGATCTCATCTATTACACTGCAGTTTTTCATAGTATTCATCTTTCCTTTCTTCAGAGGAATCTTTTGTTGGGGCATAGCAAACTATAACACTCATATTGCATTGCTTTGATTTGAACTCTGATAGTAACAATCTACTATTTACAGCTCTCCACTCGGTTAATGCCTTTTCTGCTCCTGGTGTCATCATCATTCCTACCCCTTCTCTTCCAGTTCCAGATGATCTTTCTGTGTAAATATATAAATTCCCTTGGTCTAAAGTTTCCTTACCAATCCCCTTACAACGTGTGTCACTTAGGGCCAAGATATCCAAAGTATATTTCATAAATGCAGTCTTCACTTGCTGTAACTTCCCTATCTGATTCATGGTTCTAACATTCCAATTACCTATTTTCAATTTTTCTTTAGTATTTATAAACCAAAAGATTCTTAGCATCCCGCTACGCCCGGAACTGGGGGCCATTCTTTCTAAATCCATAGATGATGCATTGGCTAGATTCATCAAAGGATAGCCAGTTCTTTCATATGTATTTTGACTCATATTTTGTTAGATCAATTATCAGGACTGTGCTAAAGAAGATATATGCAATCAAACAAGAGAAGTCAATATTATAACCCTTGATTTTTCTTTGTATGCCATGAGGTAACTTTAATTGATGTGCAGAATTTTCAATTTTATCTTCGCATTATGCATATTTATATATATATATATATATATATATATATATATATATATATATATATATATGTGTGTGTGTGTGTGTGTATGCATGTGTGTGTATCCTAATGTAGCTAAGTAGGTGTATTACATATGTCACTTCTTGTTCAGGCACACACATTCATACAATCATACATACGCACACACACACACACACACACACATATGTATATATATATATATATATATATATATATATATATATATATATATATATATATATATATATATAGTATGTATGTACTGTATATATACTGTATGTACTGATATACTCTACATATATGTGTGTGTTTGTGTATTTGTTTATACAGCATTTACTGTATGTGAGTGAGTGCGTGTTCATAAATTTCAGACTTTAATCGCATAGTCCAATGCATTTTCCCTGTCAATTCAAAACACGATTCCACTTCCTCACGCCAGGAGGCAACGGAATAGCTTTGCGTGACGGGAAAGATGGGAAGCATTAGAGTACTATGTCCAACGTTATTTTGCGGTTTAATAAAGGATATAACATGAACTTGAAGCTTAACCTTATTAATGTTGGGAAACCCGTGATTTCGAGTAGTCTCCTTCCAGCGAATGTTTTTGTGTTGATCAGGCTTACCGAAGTCCTTTTTTTAGTTTATTTATAAAATATCTATAGTTTAATGTTGGTACTAATCTTGAAATATGTTATTTTAATTGTTTATTATTCTCTTGTATTCTATTTGTTTCTTTATTTCCTATCTTTGATCGCCTTTTTTTCCTTGTTCGAGCCCTTGTGCTTATAAATTAGCATTAATGGGTTATTTTTCCGTTACACGCCTTGGTCTTATAGTATTTTGTTTTTCCAACCAAGGGTGTAGCTTAGCTAACAACAACAACAACAACAACAACAATAATAATAATAATAATAATAATAATAATAATAATAATAATAATAATAATAATAATAATAATAATAATAATAATAATAATAATAATAATAATAATAATAATATAGTGTGACTTTTTCTGGTGATTGATAGTTAGGATGATGGCATTGTTTTATGTGTTAAATTCAAAATTTCTATTTTTTTTCTTTTTACATATAGTTAGAATACCCTCCACTTAGCTTGCTCTCCTAGGATAGTTTCCCCTTTTCTGTCTCTTATTTTTGTTTCAATTACTAGTCTTTATTTCTCTTTGAGTTGTAAGTGTCTTTTATACTCCAAAAGCTTTAGTAAGGCTCCAAGTGTCTGATTGCACAATTTCATAATTATAGGACCATATGATTAAATAGAAATACATGAAGAATTAAAAAATATGAAATGATTGGAAACTCATCTGTGGATATTTCATCAAGAATGTTTATTTGTTGAGAATTCATAAGCTGGCATAGATTTATAAAAAAGTAAGATTATGAACGCAATATCCTTTCCCTAATGATATTAAAAATTTTAAAGCAATGGTTTAGGAGGCATTGAATTGGCAACTTGCATTTGAAATAATTAAGTATCTCGCGAATGAAGCAAATCGTCAAAATGAATGTCATCTCGATAAACTAATATACGAAAAAACTTATTGTTTTCCGTTCATTTTCCGTGGAACCTTCGTCCAGCGAAAGAGGCAATCTACCTACTCCTATGAGCACGGAAAGTCATTTAGGAAATGCAAGAGTCTGGAAATTTTACGAAAGATATTTTGCCTCGGGGCAAAGCATTTTACAACACGCACTTTGTGAGATTAATCTCACACAACTCCTTTAAACTTAGAGAGAGAGAGAGAGATAGAGCAGGAGCCCACAGTGGTTTGGGTAGCTGAAAAGCGAACCAATTTTCTTAGTCATAGTGATGTTGTATGTACATCACTGTTTATGAAAACTGAAGTCTGCCGGGGATCTGGTGGTGGGTGTGGCCCTCAGCGGCATGAAAGTGATATGGAAAAATTGACCTAGATCAGCTGGAAAGTGAACCACTTGATAATGGTGTTGAAATGTCCCTTATACCTCCAGGAACTGGGAATGGGTACTGACAGACTTTTTGTGTGGTGGCATGACCCTGACAGACTTACGTAACTGCCACGTCAAAATTGACTTAGATCAGCTGAAAAGCGAACCGAATGAAACTTGTTGTAAAATCATCAATACCACCCCAGGTATAGTGAATGACCACTGACAGACAGTTTCTGTGGTGGGGTACCCCTGACAGACATGCCCAAATGACCAGACCCCATAAGTGACCTAGATCAGCTGAAAAGCGAACCAAATGAAACTTGTTGTAAAATTATCAGTACCACTCCAGGTATAGTGAATGACCACTGACAGACAGTTTCTGTGGTGGGGTACCCCTGACAGACATGCCCAAATGACCAGACCCCATAAGTGACCTAGATCAGCTGAAAAGCGAACCGAATGAAACTTGTTGTAAAATCATCAGTACCACCCCAGTTATAGTGAATGACCACTGACAGACAGTTTCTGTGGTGGGGTACCCCTGACAGACATGCCCAAGTGACCAGACCTCATAAGTGACCTAGATCAGCTGAAAAGCGAACCAAATGAAACTTGTTGTAAAATTATCAGTACCACTCCAGGTATAGTGAATGACCACTGACAGTTTCTGTGGTGGGGTACCCCTGTCAGACATGCCCAAATGACCAGACCCCATAATTAATTCCTTCAGGACCAAGATGTAATGATACCTTGTAACACTGGTCACTACATCCAAGTCCAGAAGGGGTTAAGCTAGATTAGCTTGTAAGTGAAACTGATGAAATAGAATGAAACGAACATATAAAATTATCATGTATACTCATCACTGGCCAATGTTGAAGTGAACATTGTTTCCCATAGAACATCTATATCCCTGACAATGTAATACATAAAAATATTGAAGTAGTAAATATAAATAAAATTGAAATTATGTTTTCTGAAAGACACCAAAGTAAATAACGCCATCCTGATAATAAGTGCTTATCATTGAACAGTTACAATGGATTAAGTGCATTTCCTTAAACATATATCTAATATCTAATATTTAATATCTAATATCATACATGCACAATAGAATTGATCAGACTGAATGAAAATATAATCCATAATAATTCCTTTCACATCATTGTGGATGCTGAGAAATAATAGTAAAAAAAAGAGGGATAGATCCGGCTGGCCATGTATATTACATCGTTAAATGTTTTGTGACACATACTATAACCTTGCATTAAATGCATTGGGTCAATGGAGGACCAACTATTAAATATACTAATCCATCTCTTCAGTATCAGAATCTGAGTCCTCACTCCATGGCTCATCCTCACACTGGTCATAGTCACTCAGTTCATCAATATTATCTGTTTCATCACTGTTTCCTCTGATTGACTAAGAATATCCTGATCTTTGTCACTGTCATTAGCAAATAAAGAATCAGGAACGGCTGGTCCGTCAAACCAGGTTGGCTGCAACAAGTCACCATCTACTGCCCAACCATAATCAGTGGCGCATAGGCCTTGATCAGGTGATTTTGTGTTAGCATGACTCCACAAAACTGTCACGTAGTGTGCCCTCAGTAGTTTTTTCTTATGTGCCCGACGTGTTGGGGGCAACAATGCGCAGTCAACCTTTTTGATATTAAGAAGTGGGTTTTCCTGAAAGGAATGTGGAATCATATGACAAAATACTTCAAAAGAGAATGTTCTTAAGTTGGATTAGATTGAAATAATTGAGTAATGTACTCAGAATGCTTTTTGTGTCAAAATAAATGTGGGTTGTTAAGACCCTAGAGTGAGAGACAGAAAGAAATATCATAGAATGTGCATTGGAGGTTACGATTTGAATACATTGTTACTCTCTTAAGTCAATTCAAGGGAGACATGTTACATCCTGAAAACCCAACACACTTGATACATATATACCTTATCTACTGTGCCCGACATCTGCATAATTTTTCTATAACGTGCTTCATCTACATTATGTTCTTTGTTTTGGCCATACATCTTGCAAACAAACTCGAATGCCACGTCTATGTCAACTTCACCATCAACTTCACCCATGTTGGAGAACAACTGGAGAAAGCTTCTAGTTGGGTCCTTCTCAAGTATTTCCAGAGGTTTGACTTTGCCTTTCCTGAAAGGGAATATGAATCATGTAGGTAACAACGGCATGACTCTCTTCAAACTAATTAACTTCATTTTGTCATGATTCTAAATCTTTGCTGTACAATGAGTATGCCAACTCAATCTGCCATTTAAAGGTGGAACAAAATCCTACTTGTAAAAGGCTGATGTGAAGTCACATCCAGTGAATGCTTGGTACCCCGGCAGTGCTTTTGGGAGTCCTGATTTTCGCTCCTCACGGACCTCTACAATATTGGTGACATTAATGTATCGCCTGCTGTTTCCGCTGCCACAGTCCATGAAGACATTTTTGGAGGACCTCACTTCTGGGTCTTGATTTCCAAGTATACCAATAAGTATAATGAGAACATCTGTATCGGATGCTCGTACAAGGACCTTGCTCCCTGAGGTATTTTCCAGGTGGAATGCTATAAGGGTATCTGCTTCCTCGTGGTTGGCCTGGAGGTGAGCTGGGCTGGTCACTGAGATCTCCTGGAAATCATTTGGCGTATATTGGAAATATTCACCGCCATAAGAGGCATACAGTGTTTTTCCATTTAGGATGTTCCAATAGTGATTTCCCCCCATTCCTTTAGCAGAAATTTTCCAAGTTCGTTTTTGAACATTCCATTCTTGAGAAGTTTTGCTCCTTTATGTCTCATTGTTTGGTTAGGTCCAGTGATTGTGTAAACAGAATCTTCTGCACCACGCAATTTTCTCTCACTGTCCTTGACTGAATTTTCGATGTACTTATCAAGGCAGACATGGATTTCATCCCCTCCATCAGTGCATACTGTAGATAGAATGGTTCGGGCAATAGCTCCATACGATGTTCCAACATTCATAACTGACAAGACAGAATGAATAAGCAGGCCTCCATCATAAATCCGAACACAAATACCTTGATGTACCTCTGTTGGGATTGGTGTGTCTTTCTGGAACTCTTCCACCCTATTCAGTAATGTATGCTTCCTGCTCTTCAAGAGTGCTCCATCAGCATGTGCCAGGGAAAGAGGATATGACGTGATTGGGTACCTGAGAACGTGCCTGAGATCAAAGTTGGTATTTTCGGCCACAACAATGATGATTCTTATGAATAAGTCCCCCAGACTTTCAACCCTCTTTGCAGTTTCTGTAGCAGGAGTCGTCCCTTTTTCTTCTTCTTTTCGTTTTCAGATGCGAAGTTATTCACCCTTATCCTTTTTACTGACTTCAGAAATCTTGCCGAGTCCTTGTGCCACTCACTTTCGAATTGTTGTCTTGCTACCTGCCCCCTCTGCAATGTTCTGAGGAGATACTTCTCAGTTTTTTTTGTTGCCGCCCACCCAGTTGCAAGGTTCACCATTGTGTCTGGAGCTTCAGGACTGAAGGGATTGTAGAATTCGTCTATTTTCTCACTTAGAGCCTGCATTTGCTTGTTGTCTTTTCTTATTCTGTATGAACGGCACTGTTCTGTGGCACTCTCTCCCACTTCAAGTCCAGCAATAGTTCTCAGCTCCAGTACGGCCATGGCTCTCTGTGTCATGGTCATGGACCATCTTCGTCTGGCATTTTCAGAATTTCTGAAGGCTACAATCCCTTTCATACTGGACGCTGCATCCCGATTTACTGTCTGTTCAAGTGAGAGATCAACTGCCGACCTGGAGTAGTTCTTCTTTGTTCGCTGTATTGAAAAAGCCCCCGTCTGAAGTATTTCTCTGAGTTGAGGGTGGGAAGATGTCAGCTTGTGTAGAAACATTGTTCCCCATCTGGCGTAATTTGGACGATTTAAAGAGAAGAAGACATCCAGTATGACTGGGAAAACATCTATGTATCCACCTACATCATTTGTTTTAACACAACGCTGTAGCTCACGGTGTACCCTGTTTACCTTATCAGATTTTGTGTTGTGTATGCGTCAACATCTTGGGGATCACCTCCATTACTTGTGTATTCAGCTTTGTACTTATTCAACAATGATGTCACCATCAGAGACTTTTCATTTTGGATAATTTGTTCTGTGATGAAACCACAGAGTGATTTGAACGCCCTTTTATGGATATCATGAGGTGTTGCACAACTTGTTTCTGCCACTTCTGTCTCATGCATGAAATGCCATCTGCACGACTTGTGGTATTTACCCTCTTTGGCAATAAGATCAATATTGCCCATGATCAAACTTTTGAAATGGTAATTTGTGGATCTATGGGTCCGCTCCAATAGTGTATCACAGCCACCTTTTGTTGCAATTGATGTAAGTGGTTCCTCTTTTCCCCGTTTCTTTTTCCTCTCCTTCCCACAGAAGATACACTCTCTCTTTAAGATGCCATGTCTCTCTGTCTTTGGCAAGACACTGCTTGACCTTGTATCTCTCTTTGATGGACCCAACTCATCTTTCGGTCTCTTCACAGCAGTGTATCTTCGGTGGCAGGAGGGATGGTACATTTCACCACAAAAGTCAGAGCTCATAATCCTCCTTGTGACTTCTTCATATTTGTCACTCATCAGGATGGAACGAATGGATGCTGCATTCTTCAAGGAGGGTCCTGTTCTCTCAATTCTCTTCAACTGTTTATCCTCTTCAGTTAACGTTTTGCAGATGAAACAGATGGAGGCCACCGCACCATTTTCATTACCCTAGGAAAAAAACATCCACAAATAACAAACTACTTAATACCATTAGTGCTTCATACAATAACAAATGTTTGTTCTAAAACGATCTGAAAACACCACTAAAACAAGTAGAAGTTGAAATTTTCATTACCTTCCCGTTTACTCTTGGTGATGTACATTTATTATCATCTCCAGTTTGAGATGGCTCCTCTGTGAAACTTTCCAATAAATCTTCCACCTGGGAAGGAGATTTGCCTTGGTCCATTTCTTCAATTACTTTGAACCTAAAAAAAATTTAATGTTGTAAAGCACATTGAAAGATTGATTGTCAATCACTATACCTGGGGTGGTACTGATAATTTTACAACAAGTTTCATTTGATTCGCTTTTCAGCTGATCTAGGTCTCTTATGGGGTCTGGTCATTTGGGCATGTTTGTCAGGGGTACTCCACCACAGAAACTGTCTATCAGTGGTCATTCACTATACCTGGAGTGGTACTGATAATTTTACAACAAGTTTTATTTGGTTCGCTTATCAGCTGATCTAGGTCACTTATGGGGTCTGGTCATTTGGGCATGTCTGTCAGGGGTATCCCACCACAGAAACTGTCTGTCAGTGGTCATTCACTATACCTGGGGTGGTACTGATGATTTTACAACAAGTTTCATTCGGTTTGTTTTTCAGCTGATCTAGGTCAATTTTGATGTGGCAGTTACGTAAGTCTGTCAAGGTCACGCCACCACACAAAAAGTCTGTCAGTACCCATTCCCAGTTCCTGGAGGTATAAGGGACATTTCAACACCATTATCAAGTGGTTCACTTTCCAGCTGATCTAGGTCAACTTTTCTATATCACTTTCATGCCGCTGAGGGCCACACCCACCACCAGATCCCCGGCAGACTTCAGTTTTCATAAACAGTGATGTACATACAACATCACTATGACTAAGAAAATTGGTTCGCTTTTCAGCTACCCAAACCACTGCTGGCTCCCGGTCTAAGAGAGAGAGAGAGAGAGAGAGAGAGAGAGAGAGAGAGAGAGAGAGAGAGAGAGAGAGAGAGAGAGAGAGAGTGATCATTGCTAGGCAAAATCACGGTCTTGCTATCAACCCCAAAAACTTCCATTGCTTTCGTTCTCTTGCTTGCAAGGCTGAATTAAAAACTTGTTTTATTTTTCTGAAAGTTTAATTCAATGCACCTATTTTCATTACAGCAGAAGTAGAGTTCGAGCTGTTTTGTTTTTTAGTTTTCTTTTAATATTTAACGTTATTTTATTATAGCTCTTTTCGTCATTTAGAGTGTGCATATTTATTTACTTATTCCCAAAATTTATTTCATGACATGCGTTCATACATTTCTGAAATTTGCTTTGATATTTTGTCCATATTTACCTTTCTCCCAATAAAACTTTTTTTTAATTGGAACCCCCCCCCCCAAAAAAAAAAAAAGTTATAGACGTTGATAGTAAATTACGCCTCAAAAATATATATATATATATATATATATATATATATATATATATATATATATATATATATATATATATATATATATATATATATATATATATATCTAATTCAGATAGATTCCTGTACCTGATTGATACACGAACAAAGTCTCACACCCTCAGTAGTAACTTTGTTTGCAAGTTATTATGTATACACTACATATACATATATTTTCTTAACTATATTCTAATTCCCTGTCACATTGATTGGCTCTTAAACTATAGAGTTATGAATGATCCCCTTGACGGAAAACATCCCAAACATAAGCTGATGCAGATAATTACACTGGAGACTCGTGGCTTGCATCGAACACACCCACCCACACTGCATCATTTCAGCTCTGTTCAGTTGTATACTATTCCTCTTTTGAGCATTTAAGTAAGCATTTAACAATCTTTCTATTCTTTTGTATGTTTTGTGTTATCCTTCCTTCTAACATATCCTTATCATTCAATTTTCCTAAGCTATAATCCTCCAATTTGCTACATATTTTACCTTTTACTTTCATCTTCATCATTTGTACTCCTCAATTTTTCATATATCACAAAAACAAACATTGAATCATAACAGTTTCAATCAACGTCCAGCATTACAGTCGTATATTTCTCGTTTTGTCTATCAAAAAAAAGTCCCAAGGTTCTTTCCTATAATATCCTATAATATGCACACATCTTATCCTGTAACTCATGTCTGCGATCCTACCATCATCCGTTAATCGACTCCTAAAGACCTTTATAAGTCAAATAATTTATTTCTCCTATTCATTTTACCATCCTTTGCAATATTTTTTTTCACTATCCTCGTTCATGCAAGAATCCGTGTAAACATCTAATGTTGCTACTTGTGGCATCTTTTATGAAACAATTATTATTATAGCATCAAACACACATACTGTACATGTATATTTATATATATGTATATACAGTATACATTTATATATATATATATATATATATATATATATATATATATATATATATATATATATATATATATATATTATATATATATATATATATATATATATATATATATATATATATATATATATATATATATGTGTGTATGTGTGTGTGTATGTGTGTGTACGTTAATGTGTATATTCGTGTATTGTAATGAGTATTTTTACCCCCATTTACTTATACGCATTAAGAAGAATAATGAACCATTATTTTATTGCCCAGACGAAGAGCATTTCCCGCGGCTTTTGATATCTCCGCTGCTGTTAGATTGGTCCATTAATGATTGCTCGATTCTTTTCTTTACCTTGTCGTTTTTTCGAGCCATTTATCACGAGTAGGTCTTTATAATCTTCCTGAATTATTGAGTTTTTAGGTAGCTTCCCCCCCCCCCCCCTCTCTCTCTCTCTCTCTCTCTCTCTCTCTCTCTCTCTCTCTCTCTCTCTCTCTCTCTCTCTCTCTCTCATTTTATAGTACTTTCCCTTCGTGGAAGTCTTCTCTTTCTCTGTTCATTGAAGTCGAATTAGGCAAGGTGACAGAAAGTCTGCTTTATAGATATGGATGTCAAGATTTCGTTGGATTTGGAAAATGAAGGACTAGAAATTCCCAGGAAAAATAATTAATAAGATAATGTATCTTCAAACCGATTTTTTTTAATAGAGACTACTTAGGGTCACATTACTTGAAATATGTAATAGAGAATTCTTATGATATTGTCTAGCTTATTTTTAAACCCGTTTACTGCGTTACTGTTCACTACTTCTGTTGGAAGTCCATTCCAAGTACCTGCAATTTTGCATGTAAAGAAATTGAGTGGTACTGTATCTTTTCAATTCCAGTTTGTATCCGTTACCTCTGGACTGATTCGTGCTAAGTGTGAATAGATTATTGTAATCTACAATTGTTATTTCTTCAAGAATTTTGAATGCCTCTATTAACTGTCTCCTTAGTCGTCGAGTTTGTAAATCGAATGAGTTCAAACGTTCCATCCTTCGTCTATATCCATTTCCGTTAGTGTTGAGACTAAATTAGTTTGGTGGCCCCAGCTTGTACAGAGAGAGAGAGAGAGAGAGAGAGAGAGGAGAGAGAGAGAGAGAGAGAGAGAGAGAGAGAGAGAGAGAGAGAGATAGAGAGAGAGAGAGAGAGAGAGAGAAGGGCTTTACTTTAGATAGGAAACTAAGCTCATACTTCAAATGTTCTTCAGGACAACTTGAGAAGAATAAGCAGTATAGTTTTCTTCCGTAAAGTGAGTTTTAAATACTATCGCGGCAGTTTATATTTTCTATATTTATACCTTTACTTTAACGGCAAACACACACACACACACACAGGGGCTGGTTATTTCAAGGACGGCGTTCAATCCCTGACTATCGCAAACAAAAAGGAAAATGTGTCAGCAAATGCTTGGATAAAAAAAAGAAAGAAAAAAAAAAAAGTCTGCGACTAGGAACTACATCTGGTAAGATGTATATTATCTCTTAGAAGTTTGGTTAGCAAAGCCAATTACTTTGTGTAATGCTTGTCTATTATGATTGAGTAGTCGTATTCATTTTCAAGATTTAACTTTTTTTAAGAAACAGGTTTTGTAGACAAAATTGAATTTTTTATTTATCACAGATTTTTACCTTATAATTCATTATTTTCATTTAATATTTTTATTATATAATTTATTTTATTGGTATTTTAGCATGGATATGAATAATATTTTTCTTCCCGATTTAATATGGGTAGCTGTGTGTCTTAACTTGACTCATTGCGTTGTTCAATATCTTCATTTTAATAATGAAATAATAATGATTAGTCGTATTGAGTAATAATGATCCTGATGATAATGATTTCATTCGTATATTTCTGAGATTATTCTGAAGATATAGGATCCCGTTAGCTTTTCGTTTTATCTGTATTTTTTCAAGTTACTAGATAACTTTTAGAATAATGTCGAAAGCTTATGTGTACATCGTTTTACAATTGAATTGCTTACTTTCATGGTTTTTTCCAGATATATGATTATTACAATCTCTAGAGTTACTTTTCTTCATGTACAAACAATTCTTCTTCACCCAAGGGGTTAACTAGTGCAATGTAATTGTTTAGTGGCTACTTTCCTCCTGGTAAGGGTAGAAGAGACTCTTTAGCTATGGTAAGCATCTTTTTCTAGGAGGACTCTCCGTTTTTCTCTAGTCTTGGGTAGTGCCATAGCC
>NC_090752.1:96039829-96052329 GCF_036898095.1 Palaemon carinicauda | reverse complement strand
CTTTCTGGTCTTCAACCCAGGAAAGTGCCTTATGAATTCCTGGTGTGTAACTGGAAAAAAAGTCATGGTATGACTACTCAAACTCGCACACGCATTCCCTCTCACCAGGGTATGACTACTACCTCTCCCCCTACCCCGTGGCATTGGGAGAGACCAAATAATTATACGCCTGGCAATGCTGGAGAGCGTAATCAAAATGAAATATATATATATATATATATATATATATATATATATATATATATATATATATATATATATATGTATATATATACATATATATATACATATATATATATATATATATATATATATATATATATATGTGTGTGTGTGTGTGTGTGTGTGTGTGTGTGTGTGTGTATGTATGTATGTATGTATTAGAATACTAATCATACAATTTTAAGGAGAAAGGTGTTGCAGATAGACCTCTTTCGATTAGAAATTCAATAGTACAATCTAATGATAAATGGTATCTGTTTGTGTATTTTGAACGAAAACGAACATATTTAGATTTGAGCGTAAGAAATAGCATGAAGAGATATGGATCTGAAATGGATAACCAATAAGGAAAGATTAGTTTCTGCAAAAGCTCCATGTGTGCCAAAGATAGCTGACATGTAAATAGGGTAAGAAAATGCATATTTTATATAGCTGTAGAATTTTGAAATCTCCCCTACGTAATAAAGTGTCTCCCTATAACCACTCGGTCTCTCCTCGTCACTCGAGTAGGGGGAAAAGAAGCCGTCACACCCTTGTGAGACGGGGCACCCTAAGAAGAAAGGGGAGGGCGTGAGAATAATTGCATATTTGTGTTTGTGGATATGTAAATATTTAGCCGTCATTTCTGACAGGTCGCGTACACTAGTATCTTTGTAAAACAGTAAATTAGTAAATAACACCAAGTAGCCATCAATAAAAGTTCAAAAGCGTTCACGTTGTCTGGAAAAAAAGATAACACTACGATACCGATACCAATTCTTTCTTAAGGAATTCATTGTTGTACACTACTTACGAGATATGATTTTTCTTTCAAAATTATCCCTCTGGAATCATTAAGGAACAGTGTTCAAAACCGACCAGTCTGTCTGTTAAAACATAAAAACATATGGAGAGTATACAGGTATATGGACTGGATTAGGAAGAGGTGATACACAGATCCCACCCACACAACTCATTATCTTCCTCCCAATCTATGATACATTAGATACAATATAATAATTATAATGAGTACTGTAATTTATCTATTTTTTTTTAAATGCATTGTGTTTAAACCCCTTTCCATTTGTCGAAATAATTGGTCTGCACTTAGTCTTTGAAATCGAGTAGTTAGGATCTAGATGGTTCATTCTTCTAGGAACTAGTGTCCGCGACCCGTCAACGACACATACAGATTCAACCCTCCCATCCCCTTTGCTAGTTACCACATGCAGTTTGGGCAATTTGCCAGACAGTGTCATTTGCAAATGGTAACCGCTCAATCTGAGCTGACAGGAAAGATATATATATATATATATATATATATATATATATATATATATATATATATATATATATATATATATATATATATATGTGTGTGTGTGTGTGTGTGTGTCTATATATATATATATATATATATATATATATATATATATATATATATATACATACATACATACATACATACATACATACATACATACATACATACATACATACATACATACACAAACACAAACACACACACACTTGTTCTTCATTATATAGGGGAGATACTTAGCGAGAGACAGGGTAGGGTAGGCTATTCCTTTCCTGCTCGAATCATTAAAGAAATTATAAGGAAAAACAGATCATCTTAGGAATATGTATTATGAACTATATTTAGAGCTAAGGGTTTAATAGCCTCCTGGCTTGTACAGTGGTAACGTGTTCACCTAGCATTCGCATGGCAGCAGATCGATCCCTTGCCGGTACCGTGAGTTTAACCTGTTTACTGGGGAGGTCAACGCTGTGGTCGGGCATCACAGTAGCGGTTTGGGCTTGCCTGGCTGACGGTTTGGTGAGCATCTATTCTGATGAAATTAGAACTGAGATCAGACGCCTCTATCTTACTGTAAACTTGAAATAAAACGAAATGACACTTTTTAAAGTGGAGATATATCTTTCTAGTTCTGCCAAGCAAAGGTAATTTTAGTTGCACAGCTGATAATATATCTGTGTTTTCTCAAGGGGAAATTGAATTTGAAAGGTTTGTTCTAATCAGTCGTGTAGTGGCCGTGTAGCTTCTTCTCTCTTCTCCTGTCTCCTGAGGATTCATATCGATTTTCAATGCCTGCAAAGGACAACTCCACTTCGGAATGAAATTGCGACTGTCTCTCGAGGTAGGTTTTACTGTCCTTATAATTGATTGTCTGTCTTGCTTCCAGTTAAAGGAGGATTTTACGTGGAGACTACATTTATTGAAGAAGTATTTCTTAATCCATCAAAAAGCGAGGCTAGACAGACAGACAGACAGACAGACAGACAGACAGATAGGATTTTAGTCACGGGAGGATTTTACACAGAAACTATATTTATTTAAGAAGTATTTGCTAATTCATCTAAAAACGAGAGGACAGACAGGTAAAATCAACCAAAACTTCATAGTCTTATTAGGCCGCAGACAGAAAATTATTGGCAATTGTAACCACCTTTAGGAATATAATGCTATTGTATCGTGAAAATTTACATATACTATATACTATGTTGAAAGTAAAATGTAAGTTCCTTCCTCCAATCAAAAGCCCCTTTTGTAACTTGGGCCTGACAGTTGTGCTCTTAGTAAGAGCATATAACAAAAGCTGATAGTATTATTATTATTATTATTATTATTATTATTATTATTATTATTATTATTATTATTATTATTATTATTATTATTATTACTTGCTTAGCTACAACCCTAGTTGGAAAAGCAAGATGCTATAAGCCTAGGGGCTCTAATATGTAAAATAGCCCCGTAAGGAAAGGAAACAAGAAAAAATTAACTATTTTTGGTAATAGTAAAAACATTAAAATAAATATTTCCTATATAAATTATCAGAACTAACAAAACAAGAGGAAGAGAAATAAGATAGAATAGTGTGCCCGAGTGTACCCTCAAGTAAGAGAACTCTAACCCCAGACAGTGGAAGACCATGGTACAGAGGCTATGACACTACCCAATACTAGAGAACAATGGTTTGATTTTGGAGTGTCCTTCTCTTAGAAGAGCTGCTTACCATAGCTAGAGAGTCTCTTCTACCCTTACCAAGAGGAAAGTAGCCACTGAACAGTTACAGTGCAGTAATTAACATCTTAAGAGAAAAAGAATTGTAGGATGGATATTAAGGAAGACATCTTACAGGTGAACTTGAAACACGCAAGACCATTGTTCTAGAATTTCGTAAAACTATAAGTGAATTTTGAACACTATCATACTTTTTCCCTTAAATGAAATAATGTTTTGATTTTGAATACACACACACACACACACACACACACACACACACACACACATATATATATATATATATATATATATATATATATATATATATATATGTGTGTGTGTGTGTGAATCCAAATACTTCTCCATGTTCCTGAGGAAACAAACATTCATAGATCTATCAATGCACGCAAAAGTAAAGGCATTTACTGCACGTGTTTCATACACGCTCATACACTGTAATGCTATTGCTTTTTTTTTTATCTCTCGCTCTTTCCCGCACTGATAATAGAAACAGTGTATGAGCGTGTATGAAACGCGTGCGATATAGGTTTATTATAATATCCATGAATATTAACTGGTAATAAAATTCCGCCAACGGTCTGTGAAGATCAAACTTTTCCAATACTTTTTTTTGGGCCATTCTCGGGTTTCGTTTGCGAGGGAGCTGCTACCTGTCGGGGATTTTGATAAGTTTGCCGGACGAAAGTTTTCTTTCAGGATGATTTCAACGCTTGCTGTTGGCATACGAGAGAGAGAGAGAGAGAGAGGAGAGAGAGAGAGAGAGAGAGAGAGAGAGAGAGAGTTATTCATCCTGTTGTATCCTCTACAGGACTGAGATGTTTGGGGAGAGAGAGAGAGAGAGAGAGAGAGAGAGAGAGAGAGAGAGAGAGAGAGAGAGAGAGAGAGATTGATCCTGTAGAGGATTGGGATGTTTTGGTAAAGAGAGGTACAAGGAGTTTATAGGATTCTGGATGTCTCAAAGACTTTTTAGTCCATCCGCGGAGACTCTATTTGATCTTTTGTAAAGCGATTTAGTTCAAGTATTTAGAGAGTTCTTATGATCTTCTCTAACTTATTAAATTATTAACTCGTTTACCGTGTTACTATTTACAACATCCGCTGGAAGTCTTTTCCAAGTATTTTCTATTTTTTGTCAAAGACATTGCCACATTGAGTGGTGTTCTCTTTTCAATTCTAGTTTGTATCCGTTACCTCTGGACGGATTTGTGCTAAGCGTTAATAGATTGTTGTAATCTACATTTGTTATTCCTTTAATAAGAATTTTGAATGCCTCTATTAACTGTCCCCTTAGTCACCGAGTTTGTAGATCACAGAAGTTCAAACGTTCCATATTCAGTCTATATCCAAATTGCCTTAGTGTTGGGAACTAGTTTGGTGGTCCTAGCTTGTACTGCTTCCAGTCTATCTATATCCTTAATACTTGAAGCTCAGAATTGGACTCCGTATTCTTGAATGGGTTTTACTAGCGATATGCACAACTGTAGTATACTGTGTTTGGATCGTTATTTGAATTTTCTCTTCATGTAACGTATTCGTTTTTTGTGCTTTCTTTTCAGCTTTTATGCTCTGTTTGGTGAACTTCAAATTCTTGCTGATAATAATACTGAGATCTTCATCCAGTTCCACACCTTTTATTTCATTACCCAGCAGTGGGTAATATGATTGTGGGTTACTATAACCTCTGTGCATGAGTACATTTCCCACAATTGAAAGGCATTTGCCCTTTTCTGGACCATTCTCCTAGCTTCGGTAGATCCTCTCTTAAGGCGATTTTGTTAAAAAAAACTGCAAACACTATTGCGAAGCTGCTTGCAATACTGCTAAGACAAAGTGTAGATATGAGCGAGATCTATGTTAAACATAAATTAGCTTATATAACCCCTATCTTCAAAAGTGGATCAAGACTAGAGGCAAGCAATTACAGACCTGTTAGTCTAACATCACATATTATGAAAGTGTATGAGAGGGTAATAAAAAAGAAAATAATGGATCATTTGGTTAAAAAAATCTGTTAAATATAGGTCAACACGGTTTTGTGCCTGGAAAAAGTACACAAACCCAACTGATAGCACACTATGAAAACATATACAAAAATATGATAAGTGATAAAGACACAGATGTGATCTATCTAGATTTTGCAAAAGCCTTTGACAAGGTAGACCACAATATATTAGAGAAAAAATGAGAGAGCATGATATTGTGGGAAAGATAGGAAAATGGGTAAAAGAATTCCTGCAAAACAGAAAACAGATAGTGGTTGCAAATGACGAGAAATCGGATGAAGCTCGGGTAATATCTGGTGTGCCACAAGGTACGGTTTTAGCTGCACTGCTGTTTGTTATTATGATCTCAGACATAGACTGCGATGTTGAAAACTCTGTAGTGAGAAGTTTCGCTGATGGCACAAGAATAAGTAGAGAAATTACTTGTGATGAAGATAGAAACTCACTACAAAGAGATCTAAACGAAATATATGAATGGGCGGAGATAAATAGGATGGTATTTAACTCCGATAAATTCGAATCAATGAATTGTGGAAACAGAGAAGGAATGGTATATGCATACAAGGGACCTAATAACGAGACAATCACAAACAAGGAAGCAATTAAAGACCTTGGTGTAATGTTAAATAGGAATATGTTATGCAACGACCAAATAGCAACAGTGTTGGCTAAATGTAAAGCAAAAATGGGAATGTTATTCAGACACTTTAAAACAAGAAAAGCTGAACACATGATTATGCTTTACAAAACTTATGTACGTAGTACACTCGAGTACTGCAATGTGATATGGTACCCACACTACCAAAAGGATATTGCACAAATAGAGAGTGTACAAAGGTTCTATACTGCTGGAATAGAAGTTAAGGACCTTGACTACTGGGAAAGACTGCAATTTTTAAAACTATACATTCTAGAAAGGAGAAGAGAACGCTACATGATAATACAAGCATGGAAGCAAATAGAAGGAATTACTGAAAACATCATGGAGCTTAAAATATCAGAAAGAGCAAGCCGAGGTAGATTAATAATGCCAAAAAATATACCAGGAAAACTAAGGAAGGCGCACAGGACATTAATCCACTACGCACCAGCATCGATAATGCGGCGACTATTTAATGTGCTGCCAGCTCATCTAAGAAACATATCAGGAGTGAGCGTAGATGTGTTTAAGAATAAGCTCGATAAATACCTAAGATGCATCCCAGACCATCCAAGACTGGAAGATGCAAAATACACCGGAAGATGCATTGGCAACTCTCTGGTGGATATACGAGGTGCCTCACACTGAGGGACCTGGGGGAACCCAAACAAAAAATAAGGCAATAAGGTTGGGTAGTGCCATAGCCTCTGTACCATGGTCTTCCACTGTCTTGGGTTAAAGTTCCCTTGCTTGAGGGTACTGTGACGGGCCGAGAGAAGGTTGTGACTCAAAGGCAGGAAGCAATCAACTGAGTTGTTTATTAAGGAACACACTCCTTTATATACAAAACCTCAAGGCGACAGGACATAACCTGTTCGAGAGACAGACAATGTTACAGAGCAAAACGGAGACATGATCACTCAGGTTCTTTTTAGTGCGAGGGAAGAGCGCAGATACAACCATAAAATATACAAAATAATTATGTACAATTGTGTGACACACGGTTGGTACATGGCTCCCCCCCTAAAAATGACATACTGTACATGTTAAATAGGGCGCCATGATCTAGAGAGGCGAACTATAGGCGGGTCATCTGGCAGAAGATAAGCAGGTTTTAGACGATCAATGGAGACCCAGTCTTCTTTGCCCCGAATGTTTAGGAGGAATGCTTTCGGACTGCGTCGGATCTCAAGGAAAGGGCCCGTGTATATATATATATATATATATATACTTCTAAATTGCACTTTGAATAGATAATTATATACTTATTCAGTGATAATATACATATACACACACACGCATATATATATATATATATATATATACTGTATATGTATATGTGTGTGTGTGTTTGTTTGTACGTGTATTGAAATTTATCCTGACATGGAACCCTCAATTTTAAAGGAGGTGAATTGCCCACAACATCAGAGGCTCAGGTAAGATTAGAAAAAAAGGGACTGAAATGTCATGATAAAAATAGGCCTGAATGTCGATGCCTTGCGCTATCCATCAACTCTGGACTGAGTTCAACTATTGTTTCTTTTTATTTTTTCGTAAGCGGATCAATATAACATCGGCCATTACAATGAAAACATTTAGTGTTTTGCTGGTATTCGTGTTTTTATATATTCTTTCCCTCTGCAATAAGTCTGCAAGGTATTATGTTTACGCCTTTCAACAGGCTACACCCCCCCCCTCTCTCTCTCTCTCTCTCTCTCTCTCTCTCTCTCTCTCTCTCTCTCATTTTTTCCTATTTTTTCCCTTTTGGATGCACACTATTATTAAAAGTTATACCTTTCAACAGGCGCTCTCTCTCTCTCTCTCTCTCTCTCTCTCTCTCTCTCTCTCATTTGTTTCCTAATTTTTTCCCTTTTGTATGCACACTATTATTAAAAGTTATACCTTTCAACAGGCTCTCTCTCTCTCTCTCTCTCTCTCTCTTTTTCTTTTTTCCCCAGTCAATTTTTACATCGTTTTTTCTTTGATTGCACACTAGTAGGAAATATTTTTTATTGCTTTTATTCGTTTAGATTGGCAGAAGTTAAAAAACGGTCTCATTAGTAGCGCATAATGGCAAGTACTCATTTGCTTTACCATACGAAACTATTTTTTTTCTCCGCCCCTAAATATTATTATTATTATTATTATTATTATTATTATTATTATTATTATTATTATTATTATTATTATTATTATTATTATTATTAGCTATGGCAAGGAGTGTTTTTTTCACCTCTGTTTGTTTGTTGATATTAGCTTAACTCATAAAGTCACGGATGAATTTTGATGAAAATTTCAGAATATGTCAGTATGGACTAACTTATTAGTGATTAGAGTTGTTGGCTGTTATCCGGATCCAGTGTTTTTATTATATACTGTATTAGATTAATTCAAGGTCAACATATGAAAGAGGGAGCGCTAGGGCCGTAGACTTAAGTACAATTTCAAAATTTTGAAAAGCTCTTCAGTGCCCTTTCTACTTGTTATTATTTTAGGTTCTAGCTATTACAGGTCTTATGTTTTTAACAAAAAAAAAAAAAAAAAAAAAAACGTGAAAGGAGATTTATAAAAGAAGAGCCCGGTTATTCATCGAACGCAAAATGTGATCATGATGCGGGTGTAGAAGTGTTCGACTTGGTGATGCAATCTCTGTGGGCCATAAGTGTAGGAAGCAACTAACTATACGGCCGTTATAGTTATTGATATCATTGCTATTATTATGATTATATTTGTCATTAATGCTTGGATACGGAATAATTTTCCCTATGAATTATCATTAATTCATTCATCTATAATTTTTTTCTTCAATAAAAATACGATTTTAAGGGGTGTCTGTATTTATTTAAATATATATATATATATATATATATATATATATATATAAAGGTATTTCAAATGCTTTCGTTATTTGAAATAAAATTTAAATTTTTAGTTTGATTCACATACTTAAGAAATAGGGACGTATCTAGTGTTATCTGTGATATTCAAGTCATATTTGATATATAAATCATAATATAGTATTGGTTGGCATATTTAAGTCTTTCCCTCATTAGTAAATATGAAGATCGGGGAGAGAGAGAGAGAGAGAGAGAGAGAGAGAGAGAGAGAGAGAGAGAGAGAGAGAGGAGAGAGAGAGAGAGAGAGTCTCGTTCTTTGTTTACGGAATGAAGAAAGGGTCTCAACAAATTACTTGCAATCTTTTTGCACTTATTCAGACAAAGCTGTTTTCATTTATTACACGCAATAAACCCATGAAAGAATGGGCTGTGTTAAATCTCACATTCATAAAAAACTATCATTTAGACTTTGGTAAAGTAATTCCTACTAAAAATCCAGCCAAGGGAACATTCTCCTCAGGCAAATGCTTTTAATTTCAATTTATTTTGCATGTGCTGTAGTAGATCTCTGTTACAAGCGCTCTCTCTCTGCCTCGTATAAATGCAAGTCGGAATGGAGATAAATTACCTAATAAAGTAAACATTATGTCGCCTTCCTTGTCCTGAGCAATACGTCTCTTGGGAAATTAACTTATTACAGACGAGCGAAACAACCATCACTGCTTCCACGCTACTGTGACTGCGCCGGGTAAGGGTGTGAACTCAAAGGCAGATTGGAAACGACTGAGTTATATTATTGTGGAACACTCTCCTTATATACAAAACCTCAAGGCAACAGGACATAACAAGATCACAAGACAGACAATATTACAGAGGAAAAACCAGACATGAATTTTCATGTTCGTTTTAGTGCGAGGGAAGAGCGAAGATACAAGCATAATATATACAAAAGGAATTATGTACAATTGTGTGAAACACGGTTGGTACACTACTGGGATTTTTTTTTTTTTTTTTTTTTTTTTTTGCTTGTTGGGTCCTGAAACAAATGGTTTTGATGAATAAGGGAATGAAGGAAATTTAAAGTGGCATTCGAGATTTTTTCCAGAGTTTACGCCGAACTATTTTCAAGAGTGAAATGACCTTGTCTGTTGCATAACTAGTATACCCGATCCGTCAGAAAGGACGTTTAATTCTTCTCTTCAGATGATACACACACAGATTCAACCTCTCCCCCTTTTCTATCTACAAACGGTTCGACAATTTGTGAGAGAAAGAGAGAGTGGTTTCCTAGTGAACCTTTTAGGGTATCCCCCTGTCACCAGGGTATGACAGGAAATAAATAAAGCTAATGTTTGTTTAGTGTTGAAAAACGTTGTTCGTCGGTGTTATCGTGTGATTTGTGCTTATAGTAGAGGTGAAATTTACACACCGAGTAAATAATCAATCAAGTAAATATACAGACGAATGATTAGATAATTAAATGAATAAATAACTGTTGCAAGGTATAAGGCAGTAAGGAAGGTATAGAGGGATGCTAGGATTGGTAATTACTTTATATGGGGAATGTACTCAAGTCAACTGTATATACGTTCCCGAGTTGTAAAGGAGAGGATATCTGCGCAATTTTTTTTGTTTTATTTCGTATATTTCTCAAGGATGCTCGTAAACATGAATGATTAATGTCTTGGTCGAATCTCATGTTTTTATTTTATTACTACTGTTTTTCTATTTTTTTTCTTTACTGAATATGTGTATACAGGTAGTAGTTTTACAGGTTGTAGGTTGACCAAGGCACCAACTACCAGTTGAGATACTACTGATGGAGAATTATTAGGTATTTGACTGGTCAGGCAGTGCTACATTGAATCCCTCTTTCTGGTTGAGGTTCATTTTTCCTTTGCTTACACATACACCGCATAGTCTGGCCTATCATTTCCACATATCTCTGTCCCCGTACACCTACAACAATGAGATTACCAAAGAATTCTTCGGCGCTCAAGAGGTTAACTACTGCATTGTAATTGTTCAGTGGTAAGGGTGGACAAAAGACATTAGCTATGTAAGCAGCTCTCCCAGTAGGACACTCCATAATAAACCATTGCCTTTAGTCTTGTGTAGTGTCACATTATCTATACCATGATCTTCCAATGTCTTGACATAGAGTTCTCTTCCCTGAGAGTACACTCAGGAACACGAATTTATCTGATTTCTCTTCATCTTTTTTTTAAGTTTTTGAAGTTTACATATGAAAGATTTCATATAATGTTATTACTGTTCTTAAAATATTTTATTTTATTTGTTCATTACTTCTCTTGTTGTTTATTTACGTACTTATTTCCTTTCCTCACTGGACTATTTTCCTTTTTGGACAGCTTGGGCTTATAGCATTCTGCCTTTCCAACTGGGGTTGTTGCTTAGCTAATAATAATAATAAAAAAATAATAATACACCCGTGTGTATATATATATATATATATATATATATATATATATATATATATATATATATATATATATATATATATATATATATATATATTATATATATATATATGCAGTCTCGTGGAGCTGGGCATGTGTCGCTTTCCATTTGCCAAAAAGAGATAGGTCGGTAAAGGGGAGTCAATTTCAATCCTAAAATATTTCTACTGACATGGCTGCGAGGGTACATATTCTTGCTGCTGCTTTAGAGTTGCCATTTGTGGCTGGATAAGCTCAGGAATTATTTCAGGGAAAATAGATTATTTTTCAAAACAGGATGCTAATCGCTAATAAAAATATACCAGTGAAAAAATCTAGTTAATTGTTTATTATATTCTCTTGTTTTTTTTTCTTTGTTTATATTGTTTTGAAAGATGTTTTAATGATACTCCTTTTTTTCCCCCTGCTAGTGTTGTTTGGCATCTTGTTGGGCTCCCTTGCAAATCATAACAAGACCAGAAGCTGGTTAGTTTGGCTTATCAATAGACTAGAATTTAGACATAATGAAAACTACAAATAAATACAGCTATTAATAGACTAGTGTACCCGAGATGCCATAAATGAAGGCTAAATATTTAGATAGTTACGGACTTACATGGCAGTTTAGGCAATTTGTGGGAAATTGTGGTTTCCGAGAGTATATCTCGGGGTACCCCCTCGCATGAAGGCATGACTACTCCCTCTCCTGTACCCAATGGACGGGTAGAGACCGAGTAGCCATACGCCTGACAATGCCGCTAAGCGTAATCGGAAAGAAATATAAACTTTATAGCTAGATATGTTGTTCTTTATTATATATGGGGATAATTGGAACTTACATCCTTGTATCCCACCATCACCAACAACAATCCAAATAAGCAAATGGATCCAATGTAATCCTGTAATCCTGAAAGTGCTGAGATTCCTTTCAATAAAAAGTTAATCTCTCGGTTATTTCCAGTTGGCCTTTTTTCTTCCACCATGAAATGAAAGTCCGATTTTTGCCATACTTTTGAATTTGGGAAAAATTTACCCTGGGGTAGGTTGAGTAAGCAGAACATTCCAATTGCTATATCTGCGGGCACTTTCTCTCTCTCTCTCTCTCTCTCTCTCTCTCTCTCTCTCTCTCTCTCTCTCTCTCTCTCATTCACACACACACTCACACACGTCTTCGTATAAATCTGTTTCAGTTTGCGTGCACGCAAATACAGTGTTTATACTCTTGAATAAATTTTTATATTATTGGGTGCTCGGTTTTATATATATATATATATATATATATATATATATATATATATATATATATAT
>NC_090752.1:96012329-96029829 GCF_036898095.1 Palaemon carinicauda | reverse complement strand
TAACAGAATTACCTCCCGACTCAGGTTCCCTTTTGATGTTCCTTTTACCCTGAAATTGTTTAACGTAGGTAGCACAGCTTTTATTTTGTTCACCATGGTATAATTTTTATTTAGTAACTTAAGATATTATTATTATTATTATTATTATTATTATTATTATTATTATTATTATTATTATTATTACTACTACTACTAAGCTACAACCCTAGTTGGAAAGGTAGGATGCTATAAGCCCAACGGTTCCAAAAGGGAAAAGAATAGTCCAGTGTGGAAAGGAAACAAAAAAATAATTAAACTATAAGAGAAGTAATAAATAAATAAAATAGAATATTTTAAGAGCAGTAACGGCATAACAATTAATCTCATATGTAAACTATAAAAACTTAAAAAAAAAAGAGAAATAGAAATAAGATAGAATAGTGTGTCCGAGTGTACCCTCAAGCAAGAGAACTCTACCCAAATGAATTAGTTGTAGGACATTAACTTTTGCCGGGTTTTGTGAGCGACCCAGATTTGAATAAAAAAAACTTGGCTAAATTGTTATTATTTAATTTTTCAGACTTGATCATTGTTTTTAATTCATTTTTCTTAGATGGCTGTTTTTCTTGACGTTCGGTTGATAATAGTTCAAGGATTTCTGATAATGGTTCATTGATGATATAAAGGAAAATTTATTCTCGTGTAAATTGGCGTCTGAAAATAGCCACTGATGATAGTGTTTAATTTGAAGGGATTTCTAACCAACCGAAAATAACTCTCTCTCTCTCCTCTCTCTCCTCTCTCTCTCTCTCCTCTCTCTCTCTCTCCTCTCTCTCTCTCTCTCTCTCTCTCTCTCTCAGTTAATTAACGTTGGAATAAAAAAGGATTTATTCTTATCCTACGATTTTAGAGGCCACACCAGCACTGTTATAGCTCTAACCATGCCATCCACTGCTTCGTTGAAGACATATATCAATATATATATATATATATATATATATATATATATATATATATATATATATATATATATATATATACATACATACATACATACATACATACATATATATATATCGTTATGGTCCTAAGCCATCCAGATACTTATGTTTTAGATTTCTCTCTCTCTCTCTCTCTCTCCTCTCCTCTCTCTCCTCTCCTCTCTCCTCTCTCTCTCTCTCTCTCTCTCTCCCAAAAACTTGAGCTGGGTGTCAACCCTCTGGAGACATGTTGGCAACTTATTTATACATCTGATTATATCGTTAATTAAAGGCGATGTCTGAGGAAATAGGTTGGGAAACTGTGGGATATATCTGTGATGATCAAAGACGCAGGATATGACCAAAAATGTTGAAGGTTTTTTCCTCTCGACATTTTTTGAAGCATCGTTGAGGAAATTGCGCGTTACTGGCTTCAGAAATCTGAATGGCTTTGATTTGACCTAATTTCCTTTTTTTCTAAGATAAATTTGCTCTTTATAAACATCCATTTGAAATCAGGAAATGTTTTTCATTTTTTCTGCTGTTTATTTTTTAAATTATTACTTCAATGGTGGTAGGTAACTCCTCTATTTTTAATTCATTTGGAGAACTATAAAGGTCCTTATTTCCAAAAAAAATCTAAGAAGAGATTGTATTCAGTTGAGGCTCATAGGATGCTCTTACTCTTTTCCAGCTTAAACAAGAGCATTCACTTTTATTAAAAGCATCACAATATCACAAAGAAAAGCGGCATACATGTTTGCGTAGGTATGATAATAAGGATATCTTAACGTGGTGAAATGGTGTGTGTGGGTGTGTGTAACTGCCTCAAGGGTTTTTTTCTCGTTAGTATCCGAAAAAAAAATCGTAATAATTAAAAACATAAAATTAGATAACCAAGATGTCTCATAATATTTAGAAATGAATACTTTATTTACAACAGCTTCAATCTCTCAACGACCCAGATTATTATTATTATTATTATTATTATTATTATTATTATTATTATTATTATTATTAAGCTATAATCATAGTTGGAAAAGCAGAATGTTAAGCCCAGTGGCCCCAACAGGGAGAATAGCCCAGTGAGAAAAAGAAACAGGGAAAAATAAAATATAAAATAAGATATATAGTTTTCAATATCACCCCCACCCCAGCAGCTCAGGGAACTGTATACCGGAGATGAAAATAAAAGAAGAGAGTTGGTGAGGGAAAACATTAGATTAAAGCGGCGAGCGAGATACTCTACACGCTCGGACGAGGCCTCATGAAAGTAGGGAGAGTTTGCAAAAACTAAAGAAAACCTTTTACTTTTATTCGAAATTTTTGAACTGTTCTTCTTTACTCTTATGTTTCGAAAATTTTTATTTGAATGTGCATATACAGTATATATATATATATATATATATATATATATATATATATATATATATATATATATATATATATATATATATATATATATATATATATATATATATACAGTATATATATATATATATATATATATATATATATATATATATATATATATATATATATATATATATGCATATACAGTATATATATATATGTGTATATATATATATATATATATATATATATATATATATATATATATATATATATATATATATATATATGCGCATATATCATCATCATCATCATCATCAGCCATTACAAAGGTCTCAGACATGCCCTCTCACTTGCCTCTGTTCATGGTTTTTCTATGCTAGTCCACGCCAGCAAAATTTCTTAGTTCGTCAATCCATCGTCTTCCCTTCCCTCCCCTGCTCCTTTTGCAATCTCTAGGGACCCATTCTGTCATTGTTCTTTTGCATCTATCATTCTCATTATATGCCCTGCCTATGTCCATATCTTTTCTTTTAAGTCGTTAAAATATTCTCTACTTTAGCTTGCCCTCGTATTCACGTTGCTCTTTTTTTTTGTCTTAAATGCTTACTGTATATATATATATATATATATATATATATATATATATATATATATATATATATATATATATATATATATATATATATATATATATATATATATATATATATATATATATATACATCCACACACAAGATGTTCAATATTAAAACCTACGATGGTATTCGTACGTAGATACCAATCAAATAACATCTCTACAGTAAAAAAGTCAGAATGCTGTATCTTTGAATAGAAAAATATACGCTCTCAAAAATGATCTCACCGATATATCCAAATATTACCGCTTCAATAAATATGAAATTATATATTAAATGTTTAAAAGGCCGCTCATGAATGGCAGAGGCAAGGGACAGTGACATTATCCTATCAAGCAGGACAATGCCCTAGAGACTGACTATGTATACTTATGATCAGCGCACAAGCCTCCTATCCACCCAATCTAGGACCAAGGAGGGCCAGGTAATGGCTGGTGATGACTCAGCAAATAGACCTATAGGCTCCCCAAAACCATCCATCCTTAGCTCACAAGGATGTTGATGTTGCAACGACCAAAGGACATAACGAGTTTGAGCGGGACTCGTAACCCAACCTGGCGTTCACCAGTCAGGGACGTTACCGCATCGGCCACCACAACCCTAAAAGGATATTCAAGTGAAATCCTGCTACTGTCCGAAAATTTTAAGTTTTTAAGGTTGAAGAATGACGTTTCCTCCTTTTCTATAAAACCTCATCTTAATCAGTGAATCGTAAATTCCCTTTTCTACGGTTCAATGGAGCCATTGATATAATGGATGAGATGTGGAGGATGATGGACGGGAAAATGGGAAGAAAAAAATAAGTATTTTATTGCAATGAAATTCAGACTGTTTACATTTCCATGTCTTTTATCATTGTTATTATTATTATTATTGTTATTATGATTATTATGATCAGTATTATTGTTGTTGTTGTTGTTGTTGTTAATAGTAGTAGTAGTAATTTATATAATTTCAGAAAATTACATTTGATCTTGATAGATTTCCTTAAGTCTCTCTCTCTATCTCTCTCTCTCTCTCTCTCTCTCTCTCTCTCTCTCTCTCTCTCTCTCTCTCTCTCTCTCTCTCTCTCTCTCTCTCATATTTCACACATAAACCCAAACAACCCAGAATCGAAAAATAAACTGGTTCGAAATACAAGTTCATTTTCATGGCATAATATCTTTTTTGTCACACTTAACTCGGAAACGAAATTGTATTGTAGCTTCTACTGGTATTTTATTTGGGGGCAATCTGGAGGGCCGAAAGTTAAGGGTCTCATATTTCTGGGGCAACAAACTTGTTCGCAGATTGGAGACCCAGCAAAGTTTTCAAGAGGACTTATTTTCATCGTCTGGGACCTCATTGATATCAGCACAAATATTTGTATAATTTTTTTAGATTTATTTATCTTGAATATATTTATGTATATATATATATATATATATATATATATATATATATATATATATATATATATATATATATATATAATATATATATATACATACATACATACATACATTCTTACATACATATATATATATATATATATATATATATATATATATATATATATATATATATATATATATATATATATATGTACAGTGTATATATATATGTACAGTGTATATATATATATATATATATATATATATATATATATATATATATATATATATATATATATATATATATATATATATGTGTGTGTGTGTGTGTGTGTGTGTGTACAGCACACACGCATATATACTGTATATGCATAAATTTTTATGAATAGGCATTATATATATATATATATATATATATATATATATATATATATATATATATATATATGTATATTCAAATAAGCCATATATATATTTTTGATACATTAATGTCTGGATTCTCTTAACGACCTCGGGATCAGAGCCCCCGTCGAAATCACACAAAGATAAGAGCTTGGGTCCGGCCGGGAATCGAACCCTGGTCGGCAAGCTTGTATAGACAGTGACTAAACCACTTGGCCAAGTGGCTTAGTCACTGTCTATACAAGCTTGCCGACCAGGGTTCGATTCCCGGCCGGACCCAAGCTCTTGTCTTTGTGTGATTTCGCCTGGGGCTCTGATCCCGAGGTCGTTAAGGGAATCCAGACATTAATGTATCAAAAATATATATCGCTTATTTGAATATGAAAAGCACGTCTAAATGTGCAAAATTTATCATATATATATATATATATATATATATATATATATATATATATATATATATATATATATATATATATATATATATATATATATATATATATATACATATATGTATGTATATATATAAATATATATATATATATATATATATATATATATATATATATATATATATATATATATATATATATATATATATATATATATATATCTCATCATCATCATCATCATCATCATCTCCTCCTACGCCTATTGACGCAAAGGGCCTCGGTTAGATTTCGCCAGTCGTCTCTATCTTGAGCTTTTAATTGAATACTTCTCCATTAATCATCTCTTACTTCTCGCTTTATAGTCCTCAGCCATGTAGTCCTGGGTCTTCCAACTCTTCTAGTGTCTTGTGGAGCCCAGTTGGAAGTTTGGTGAACTAATATCTCTTGCACTGTATGTGTTAGTGGCACCTACAAACTGAAGAGAACATCATTTCAAAGAATCTTAAAGTATCAATTTATCAATTCTTATTGATTCATTTCAAAGTACCCAAATATTTTTGTATCGTAAATTGTCACCATCATAGACTTTTTATTGAGGGGAGAGAGAGAGAGAGAGAGAGAGAGAGAGAAAGAGAGAGAGAGTGAGAGATAAGAATTTTTTGTACACGAATACAGTACTGTCTTTAAATAATACTGATAAATTAACATTCTTTTAATATAATCAAAATGATAGTGAAGGGATTTGATTTATTTGTTTCCGTATTCTTTTGGTTCAGAAATCAAATTATCAATAGGTTTATTTATTCGAGGCCAGTGATTCCTACATCACACAATATGTTCATAAACCTCCGTCATTTCTGCACATTCCCTCCCTTCAATCTGCACAGATGGCCTCTGCCATTATTTCATTGTCGTGGGCGAAATCCCGGTAATAGCGACGTAATTGGGCGACAAACAGACATTAATTAAAGTAAACAGATAACCTCCCACTTAGGCTACGGAAGGTTATGCATCGTAAAGGGGAGAATAAAAATAAGGTTATTTTGAAGTTATTGCAATTTATTTTGATACGTTTATATACAGATATATATTATTTTCAAAATTATTTTTTTACATTAAAACTGGTTTATATATATATATATATATATATATATATATATATATATATATATATATATATATATATATATATATATATATATATATATATGTATGTATATTTCAACATGAGTTTTTCAATTGAGAAGTTGTTACTCATAAGGTTGTCTGCAGGCATTTATGGGATGAGGTTGCCTAACTTTTTGTCTGACCCCAATATTTTTTAACTTTGCTGATCAAATTGCTGGCTGGAAAAAGTGGCTCAGTGAGAGACTATGAGTACAACAATACTAGTCTGAAATATTAGTCATAATACTTGATTTAGAGCAAAGTAGAAATGCAGCTTTTGTTAGAATTATCTTTCGTATCGATTATAATTAGGTAGAAATGCGAAGGACACATTGTAATGTGTATGAAATGACAAAGCAATGTGGTACTTCAACAAAATGTGAATGCTTACCTAAATGAGTATGACACACTTAAGGGTCTAATAAAAGTTCTAAAATGGAATGGGGTTTGAGAGAGAGAGAGAGAGAGAGAGAGAGAGAGAGAGAGAGAGAGAGAGAGAGAGAGAGAGAGAGATAGAGAGAGGGGGGGGGGGGTTTAAGGCATGACATAGTCTATGGGAAGACTAAGACTGACATAATATAAGGCTTAAATACAGTAGGAAAAAGCCTTGGACGTAAGGACTGCGCCAAAGTATTTCTGTAACAAAAAAAGGCTTGGAAAAATTCCCATGAAGAACTAGAATAAATTCCAGCGTGACACTCAATGCAGAACACGAACAAAGATATAGATTATAATTCATGTGAAACGAGAACAAAAGCTATGGCCAAACACAGTGTGGGGAAATGAGCAAAGTCAAGGGCTAACCTCTTTGATATGATACGATGTTAAATCAAGGAAAGGGTGAAACTGAACAAGAAACAAAAAAAAATCTAGTTAAACAGAAGTAGGAACTACAACCTATTTACTTATTAAGAGAAAACTCAAAAGTGTGTACTTTAGTATAGAAGCCTATATTTTTCCTTTGCTGTCAACGATAATTGAGCATATTTTGTTTGTACTGTCAATAACATTAGAAAATCTTCAAGGGGTCCGAGGCTTTGTTGACTTTACAATCAGTTTGCTAAGGAAATTTCCTGATAGAAGTTAATATCTAAATTATATGAAGCGAAGCCAAAGACATACCTCGATTATACTGCGCCAAAGATTTGAGGTCATTGTTTGGAAATATGATTCACCGAGTCATCTCCTTTATATAATATTGAGCAAGTGTCTGACTATATATATATATATATATATATATATATATATATATATATATATATATATATATATATATATATATATATATCGATCACGCTGAGTTCTCCCCGTCCCTCTTGGAGGGGGGAGAGAGAGTTGTCATACCTTGGTGAGAGGGGGTTTGTGTGTGTATATCTATCAAAATATTTAGCCGTCAATTTTAACGGGTCGCCTACACAAGTTGATATTTTGTGGTGCAATTCCCATCAAAATTAGCGCAAATACTCATTACCACTTATACCAAGATCCATTTGCATGGCAACACTCTCTCTCTCTCTCTCTCTCTCTCTCTCTCTCTCTCTCTCTCTCTCTCTCTCTCTAAAACATCGTTCGGTGAACTTTGTTTCTAATCGAACAAAGTTCGGTTAAGGTCTTTTTGCTTTCGTCCAAACGATGTCAGTTGAGCAGCGAGAGCTTTGTAGCAAGTGTGATTGTTGTACGGGTAACAAAAGAATGAATCATTCTTACACAAAAACACGAAAATTCTCGTGTATATTATTATTGCTCTGTGCGCTAGAAGAAAACGGAAGAAGACTTTCTTATATCTTGAGTCGTGTAACAGTGACGATTTAACAGCAAATGAACAATACATGATATGAAACATTAAATTCTCTGAACGAACAGTGGAGGCCGAGTGTAGAGAGTGGAATTCCCCTGCTGTATGGGACCAGAAAAGTAAAGTAAAGCAAAGAAGAAAATTTGGTGTCTAGAGTGCTAGCAAAGGAGACGTAATATAGAAAGTTTTGAACTAGATAATACTACAGGAGTTATAAAATGAATCGGAACCAGATTTCATAAATTATTGGAGAATGGATCCAAATACCCTTTACAATGTTGTCGCGAAACTGGAACCTACAATCACCAAGCAGGATACAATTATACAGAACTTCAATACACATAACAGCAAGGATTTCCGAGCAGAGTTTATGTAAAATTATAATCGAAACTTGCACACACATTTATGATTGCCTAAGAAAACAGATCTCTTTGACTTGCAAATTTGCCGCATTTCTCGCCTGTCACATTTATGTTATCTGCCGGAAGGATCTAGTTTCCACTTCACCTCATCTTCAATAACATTATTAATATTAGTACCCAAGGTTGTTTTAGAAATTGCTGCAACTCGTCATTCACTGTAGATTGCGCCAACATAAATTTGGGACACGGGCTGTTGCATTCTCACGGGACCAATAAAACTTTGAAATGTTTTAACTTGAAAATGACGTATTAAAAAAAATGTATCTCATTGGCATTGGTGAGAAACGTAACTTCGTACATCAGACAGTGACATCTCCCAAATCTTTAACCAATAACGAGCACACCTCTCGTTACTTCGGTAATCATACGACAAAAAACCTATAGCGAACTTTACTCGCTGCTTCTACGCTTCTGACGTCACTTGAAAGAAAGTTCGTCGCGCGGAGCTCGTCCGAGTGGACGAAGCCTTAGCTGAATCTACTTTGTAGCCTTCTACTTTCCCTTTTTTCCCTCTTCCTTTCCGCCATCTGAACTTGTTCTTCGCCCTAGTGTCACATCGTCCCCTAGAAACCTTCCTTTATACCCTTGTAATTTATGTCGTCCCCGCTAACTTTCTTCCTTCTTCCTGTCCAACTTATTCTAACTTTTCCTTCAGTTTCAGTTGCCTAGACTAGAGGCCTTCCTTTATATCCTTATAGTTTACCCCAGTCTTGCTAACTTTCTTGCTTCTTCCTCTCCAACTTATTCTAACTTTTCCCTCAGCTTCAGTTGCCTAGACTAGAGGCCTTCCTTTATATCCTTGTACTTTACCACAGTCCTGCTAACTTTCTTCCTTCTTCCTATCCAACTTATTCTAACTTTTCCTTCAGTTTCAGTTGCCTAAACTAGAGGCCTTCCTTTATATCCTTGTACTTTACCCCAGTCCTGCTAACTTTCTTCCTGTCCAACTTATTCTAACTTTTCCCTGAGTTTCAGTTGCCTAGACTAGAGGCCTTCCTTTATATCCTTGTACTTTACCCCAGTCCTGCTAACTTTCTTCCTTCTTCCTGCCCAACTTATTCTAACTTTTCCTTCAGTTTCAGTTGCCTAGACTAGAGGCCTTCCTTTATATCCTTATAGTTTACCCCAGTCCTGCTAACTTTCTTCCTGTCCAACTTATTCTAACTTTTCCTTCAGTTTCAGTTGCCTAGACTAGAGGCCTTCCTTTATATCCTTATAGTTTACCCCAGTCCTGCTAACTTTCTTCCTGTCCAACTTATTCTAACTTTTCCCTGAGTTTCAGTTGCCTAGACTAGAGGCCTTCCTTTATATCCTTGTACTTTACCCCAGTCCTGCTAACTTTCTTCCTTCTTCCTGTCCAACTTATTCTAACTTTTCCTTCAGTTTCAGTTGCCTAGACTAGAGGCCTTCCTTTATATCCTTATAGTTTGCCCCAGTCCTGCTAACTTTCTTCCTTCTTCCTGTCCAACTTATTCTAACTTTCCCTTCAGTTTCAGTTGCCTAGACTAGAGGCCTTCCTTTATATCCCTGTACTTTACCCCAGTCCTGCTAACTTTCTCCCTTCTTCCAGTTCAACTTATTCTAACTTTTCCCTCAGTTTCAGTTGCCTAGACTAGAGGCCTTCCTTTATATCCTTGTACTTTACCCCAGTCCTGCTAACTTTCTTCCTTCATCCTGTCCAACTTATTCTTACTTTTCCCTCAGTTTCATTTGCCTAGACTAGAGGCCTTCCGTTATATCCTTGTACTTTACCCCAGTCCTGCTAACTTTCTCCCTTCTTCCTGTCCAACTTATTCGAACTTTTCCTTTAGTTTCAGTTGCCTAGACTAGAGGCCTTCCTTTATATCCTTGTACTTTACCCTAGTCCTGCTAACTTTCTTCCTTCTTCCTGTCAAACTTATTCGAACTTTTCCTTTAGTTTCAGCTGCCTAGACTAGAGGCCTTCCCCTATATCCTTGTACTTTACCCCAGTCCTGCTAACTTTCTTCCTTCTTCCTGTCCAACTTATTCGAACTTTTCCTTCAGTTTCAGTTGCCTAGACTAGAGGCCTTCCTTTATATCCTTGTACTTTACCCCAGTCCTGCTAACTTTCTTCCTTCTTCCTGTCCAACTTATTCTAACCTTTCCTTCAGTTTCAGTTGCCTAGACTAGAGGCCTTCCTTTATATCATTGTACTTTACCCCAGTCCTGCTAACTTTCTTCCTGTCCAACTTATTCTAACTTTTCCTTTAGTTTCAGTTGCCTAGACTAGAGGCCTTCCTTTATATCCTTGTACTTTACCCCAGTCCTGCTAACTTTCTTCCTTCTTCCTGTCCAACTTATTCGAACTTTTCCTTCAGTTTCAGTTGCCTAGACTAGAGGCCTTCGTTTATATCCTTGTACTTTACCCCAGTCCTGCTAACTTTCTACCTTCTTCCTGTCCAACTTATTCGAACTTTTCCTTCAGTTTCAGTTGCCTAGACTAGAGGCCTCCCTTTATATCCTTGTACTTTACCCTAGTCCTGCTAACTTTCTTTCTTCTTCTTGTCCAACTTATTCGAACTTTTCCTTTAGTGTCAGCTGCCTAGACTAGAGGCCTTCCCCTATATCCTTGTACTTTACCCCAGTCCTGCTAACTTTCTTCCTTCTTCCTGTCCAACTTATTCGAACTTTTCCTTCAGTTTCAGTTGCCTTGACTAGAGGCCTTCCTTTATATCCTTGTACTTTACCCCAGTCCTGCCAACTTTCTTCCTTCTTCCTGTCCAACTTATTCTAACCTTTCCTTCAGTTTCAGTTGCCTAGACTAGAGGCCTTCCTTTATATCCTTGTACTTTACCCCAGTCCTGCTACCTTTCTTCTTTCTTCCTGCCCAACTTATTCTAACTTTTCCTTCAGTGTCAGTTGCCTAGACTAGAGGCCTTCCTTTATATCTTTGTACTTTACCCCAGTCTTGCTAACTTTCTCCCTTCTTCCTGTCCAACTTATTCTAACTTTTCCCTGAGTTTCAGTTGCCTTGACTAGAGGCCTTCCTTTATATCCTTGTACTTTACCCCAGTCCTGCTAACTCTTCCTTCTTGCTGTCTAACCTCTTCTAACTTTTCCTTGCATAAGAAGTTCTTTGACTCCTTTTTAGCTCCCACACCCCTTGCATTAGAAGTTCTTTGACCTCTTTTTAGCTCCCACACCCCTTGCATTAGAAGTTCTTTGACCTCTTTTTAGCTCCCACACCCCTTGCATTAGAAGTTCTTTGACCTCTTTTTAGCTCCCACACCCCTTGCATTAGAAGTTCTTCGACCTCTTTCTAGCTCCCACACCCCTTACATTAGATGTTCTTTGACCTCTTTTTAGCTCCCACACCCCTTGCATTAGAAGTTCTTTGACCTGTTTTTAGCTCCCACACCTCTTGCATTAGAAGATTTTTGACTTCTTTTTAGCTCCCACACCCCTTGCATTAGAAGTTCTTTGGCCTCTGTTTAGCTCCCACACCTCTAGCATTAGAGGTTCTTTGACCTCTTTTTAGCTCCAACACCTCTAGCATTAGAAATTCTTTGACCCCTTTTTAGCTCCCACACGTCTAGTATCAGAAGTTCTTTGACTTCTTTTTAGCTCTCACACCTCTAGCATTATAAGTTCTTTGACCTCTTTTTAGCTCCCACACCTCTAGCATTAGAAGTTCTTTGACCTCTTTTTAGCTCCCACACCCCTTGCATTAGAAGTTCTTTTACCTGTTTTTAGCTCCCACACCCCTTGCATTAGAAGTTCTTTGACCTGTTTTTAGCTCCCCAACCCCTTGCATTAGAAGTTCTTTGACCTCTTTTTAGCTCCCACACCCCTTGCATTAAAAGTTCTTTGACCTTTTTTTAGCTGCCACATTCCTTGCATTAGAAGTTCTTTGACCTCTTTTTAGCTTCCCCACCCCTTGCATTAGAAGTTCTTTGACCTGTTTTTAGCTCCCACACCCCTTGCATTAGAAGTTCTTTGACCTCTTTTTAGCTCCCACACCCCTTGCATTAGAAGTTCTTTGACCTCTTTTCAGCTCCCACACCCCTTGCATTAGAAGTTCTTTGACCTCTTTTTAGCTCCCACACCCCTAGCATTAGAAGATCTTTGACCTCTTTTTAGCTCCCACACCCCTTGCATTAGAAGTTCTTTGACCCCTCTTTAGCTCCCTTACCCCTTGCATTAGAAGTTCTTTGACCTCTTTTTAGCTCCTACACCCCTTGCATTAGAAGTTCTTTGACCTCTTTTTAGCTCCCACACCCCTGGCATTAGAAGTTCTTTGACCTCTTTTTAGCTCCCACACCCCTTGCATTAGAAGTTCTTTGACCCCTCTTTAGCTCCCCTACCCCTTGCATTAGAAGTTCTTTGACCTCTTTTTAGCTCCCACACCCCTTGTATTAGAAGTTCTTTGACCTGTTTAGCTCCCACACCCCTGGCATTAGAAGTTCTTTGACCTGTTTTTAGCTCCCACACCCCTTGCATTAGAAGTTCTTTGACCTCGTTTTAGCTCCCCTACCCCTTGCATTAGAAGTTCTTCGACCTCTTTTTAGCTCCCACACCCCTTGCATTAGAAGTTCTTTGACCTCTTTTTAGCTCCCACACCCCTTGCATTTGAAGTTCTTGGACCTCTTTTTAGCTCCCACACCCCTTGCATTAGAAGTTCTTTGGCCTGTTTTTAGCTCCCACACCCCTTGCATTAGAAGTTCTTTGACCCATTTTTGTCTCCCACACCCCTTGCATTAGAAGTTCTTTGACCTCTTTTTAGCTCCCACACCCCTTGCATTAGAAGTTCTTTGACCTCTTTTTAGCTCCCACACCCCTTGCATTAGAAGTTCTTTGACCTCTTTTTAGCTACCACACCTGCTTGCATTAGAAGTTCTTTTACCTCTTTTTAGCTCCCACACCTCTTGCATTAGAAGTTCTTCGACCTCTTTTTAGCTCCCACACCCCTTGCATTAGAATTTCTTTGATCTGTTTTCAGCTCCCACACCCCTTGCATTAGAAGTTCTTTTACCTGTTTTTAGCTCCCACACCCATTGCATTAGAAGTTCTTTGACCTCTTTTTAGCTCCCACACCCCTTGCATTAGAAGTTCTTTGACCTCTTTTTAGCTCCTCCACCCCTTGCATTAGAAGTTCTTTGACTTCTTTTCAGCTCCCACACCCCTTGCATTAGAAGTTCTTTGACTTCTTTTTAGCTCCTACACCCCATGCATTAGAAGTTCTTTGACCTCTCTTTATCTCCCCCACCCCTTGCATTAGAAGTTCTTTGACCTCGTTTTAGCTCCCCCACCCCTTGCATTAGAAGTATTTTTACCTCTTTTTAGCTCCCACACCCCTTGCATTAGAAGGTCTTTGACCTCTTTTTAGCTCCCACACCCCTTGCATTAGAAGTTCTTTGACCTGTTTTAACTCCCACACCCCTTGCATTAGAAGTTCTTTGACCTCTTCCCCCACCCCTTGCATTAGAAGTTCTTTGACCTCTTTTTAGCTCCCACACCCCTTGCATTAAAAGTTCTTTGACATCTTTTTAGCTCCCACACCCCTTGCATTAGAAGTTCTTTGACCTCGTTTTAGCTCCCCCACCTCTTGCATTAGAAGTTCTTTGACCTCTTTTTAGCTCCCACACCCCTTGCATTAAAAGTTCTTTGACCTCTTTTTAGCTTCCACACCCCTTGCATTAGAAGTTTTTTGACCTGTTTTAACTCCCACACCCCTTGCATTAGAAGTTCTTTGACCTCTTTTTACCTCCCACACCCGTTGCATTAGAAGTTCTTTGGCCTCTTTTTAGCTCCCACACCCCTTGCATTAGAAGTTTTTTGACCCCTTTTTAGCTCCCACACCCCTTCCATTAGAAGTTCTTTGACCTCTTTTTAGCTCCTACACCCCTTGCATTAGAAGTTCTTTGACCTCTTTTTAGCTCCCACACCCCTTGCATTAGAAGTTCTTTGACCTCTTTTTAGCTCCCACACCCCTTGCATTAGAAGTTCTTCGACCTCTTTCTAGCTCCCAAACCCCTTACATTAGAAGTTCTTTGACCTCTTTTTAGCTCCCACACCCCTTGCATTAGAAGTTCTTTGACCTCTCTTTAGCTCCCACACCTCTTGCATTAGAAGATCTTTGACTTCTTTTTAGCTCTCACACCTCTTGCATTAGAAGTTCTTTGGCCTCTGTTTAGGTCCCACTCCTCTAGTATTAGAGGTTCTTTGACCTCTTTTTAGCTCCCACACCTCTAGCATTAGAATTTCTTTGACCTCTTTTTAGCTCCCACACCTGTAGCATTAGAATTTCTTTGACCTCTTTTCAGCTCCCACACGTCTAGCATCAGAAGTTCTTTGACTTCTTTTTAGCTGCCACACCTCTAGCATTAGAAGTTCTTTGGCCTCTTTTTAGCTCCCACACCTCTTGCATTAGAAGATCTTTGACTTCTTTTTAGCTCCCACACCTCTTGCATTAGAAGTTCTTTGTCCTCTTTTTAGCTCCCACACCTCTAGCATTAGAATTTCTTTGACCTCTTTTTAGCTCCCACACCTCTTGCATTAGAAATTCTTTGACCTCTTTTTAGCTCTCACACGTCTAGCATCAGAAGTTCTTTGACTTCTTTTTAGCTCTCACACCTCTAGCATTAGAAGTTCTTTGACCTCTTTTTAGCTCCCACACCTCTAGCATTAGAAGTTCTTTGACCTCTTTTTAGCCGCCACACCTCTAGCATTAGAAGTTCTTTGACTTCTTTTTAGCTGCCACACCTCTAGCATTAGAAGTTCTTTGACCTCTTTTCAGCTCCCTTACCTCAAGCATTAAAAGTTATTTGACATCTCTTTATTGCTCCCACACCTCTAACATTAGAAGTTCTTTGACCTCTCTCGTTAGCTCCCACACTTCTAGCATTAGATGTTCTTTGACATATATTTCCAGGTTCCATACTTTTAGCATTTGAGGGTCTTCTATCTATATTTTGAGGTGCCTTAATTCTAGCATTAGAGGCTATTTATTTTTAGGTGTCTTACCTCTGGCATCAGAGGCTCCTCTTCGCTGTTCTCTCCTGTCTTTTAGTTTTCAAGATCTTCTCTCATTAGATTATCTGTTTCTTTCGAGATTTCATTGTCTTTTCCTTAGTTCATCAGTGTCCTTCTAGATTTCAAAAGAGATTTCAATACCGCGAGTCCTCACTTCGTCAGATTCCTCAGGGAAATCGAAGGCATTTATTCTTTACCTATCTGGGCAATGAGTAAAGAGATGAATACTATCGATTTCTCTGCATACACTATCATGCCAAATTTTTATGACGAGCAACATGATATATTTACCAATGTCGTCTGGATATGTCCTTACTTCAATGGCGAATTTTGGGACAATCCTGTTGAAGAACTACACGTCACTCACCGTTCAGTTGAACCATTCTGCCTCCATCCTCCATCCTCATTCCCCAGTCATCAACTCATATCCTCTTACTCCTATTCCTTGGGTAGATTTCGCCAGCTATATACAGATCACGTGAGGTGTTGCAGGCTACGTTTGAAAAAATGAAGATCAGGTCTTCAGAAGTCATTTGAAGCTCGGGTAGGAGTTGTTCAGGACTGCTCCTGGGAATTTCAGTTCTGGAGTCATTCAGAAATCCATGTTAAGTATACGGCTATGTCCTTTGAAGACTTTTGGAAATTCGGGAAAGTTTTCTTCCGAAACCGTTCTGAGATTCCGTTCTGGAGGCATTCAGAATTCCATGCTAAGTCTGTTCCTCCTTGGCCCAGAATTTCCTCATCAGTAGTCCACCTCCCAAAATGAGGCGTAGTCCCTCCAGTTCCATCAACCGGGGCTGCTGGTCCTGAATATCGTCTTCGGAAGAGGGACCCCCAAGTAGATATTTCTTCCCGTATTCGCTGGTAGCTCTCTATGCGTGGTTTGTAAACTTCTTCGTTGCAAAACTCAGAATGCAGATCACTTGACTTTGATCAGGTATAATTTGAAAAAAATCGATGTAGGTCTTCGCAGAAATATTGACAACGAGATTGAAGGAGTTATGAAGACTCGAGACGTCTTCGTTGGCTTCAAGATCGTCTCCTGAAACTGATTCCGATTATAATTCGAATGGGAGCGAGACTGAAGACGTCTTTGTTCGATTTGGGAAAATTCTTCACTCGGTCTTCACCGAAACATACTTTCTGCTCCTTAAGAAGACATAAGTTTGTCTCTACTCTTAATTTTTTTTTCCAAAACACGAATCTTATTCCGCCATTGGATATTCCTTTAGTAATTTCTTTTCCCCGAAGGAAATATATATATAGATAGATAGAAGATATAGATAGATAGATAAATAAATAGATAGATAGAATTGTATTTATAAGAAAAAGTTAAAATTCTTATGAGGTGTGAATGAAGACTCGGATGAGAACGGGATGGTGTGAAGCCCTTTGAAGACATCCTTGGGTCGTTGAAGAATCTTCATCAGGTCCTCACCGAAGATCTTTTTCTGCTTCAGTAGAAGTTTTGCGTTTTTCTCATCTTTGTTTTTTTGTTTTTTTCTTCTTTGAAAAAACGAATTTAATATCTCCATTGACTATTCTTTTCCTAATTTCTTTTCCACGAAGGAAATCTTGAAAAAAAATCTTACAAAAAAGAAAAAAAAAAATTTTTGATTTAACAAGTAATCTCGTATCGAGTTTCGCCATTTTGTTTTAGTCTGGAAAATGTCAAAGATTTCGGAAATGAAAAAAAATATTTATAGTTTTACTTTCCTTTTATTCTATCGAAAGATTCATGTTTTAATTTCATGTTGTTATTTCATTCGAAAATTAAAAGGTCATTTCCTTATGATTATGATTATTATTATGGTTATTGTTATTATTATTGTTATTATTATTATTATTATTATTATTATTATTATTATTATTGTTGTTGTTGTTGTTGTTATTGTTATTATTTTGGCGTTCCTTAAGCTATATATATACATATGTACACACACACACATATATATATATAAACATATATATATATATATATATATATATATATATATATATATATA
>NC_090752.1:96004829-96007329 GCF_036898095.1 Palaemon carinicauda | reverse complement strand
ATATATTCAAAGTTCTTATTTACTTTTAAGGACTTACCTCTCTTTGACCATTTTGTTATACTGATAACAAAATGGTCAAAGAGAGGTAAGTCCTTAAAAGTATATAAGAACTTTGAATATATTAATGTCTTCATAGTGCATTTTTTGACCAAGACTTGCCCCTTTTTAACCACTTTGTTATCATTACATATACATATCCCTTTTTAACCTCATTGACCTACTTGTCACATAGCTCTTTTTAGGCTAATTAAATGCATTTTTATGATACTATAACTTTATTTTGTAAAGAAAATACCGCTGATGATAATTTACATTTCTCAAGAGGGCCTATTTATTTATAATAAACGGTTAAATGACAAGTTAAGTTGGCATTGCATAATCATACAAAAACAAAAGGAATATTTTTCTCAAAAAATAAAACTTTACAATTTTTCAAAGACTCATCTAGGTATAATAAACCGTTACAGAAATACAGTTTTAGTACAGTCATTTCATTGAAGAAAATTAGGTTTCCATAAAAAAAAAAAAATTCCCAGAGACTTACCTAGGTATGATAAAATGTTGAAACAAAAATTCCCAGAGACTTATCTAGGTATAATAAAATGTTGAAAAAAAAAATTCCCGGAGACTTACCTAGGCATAATGAAATGTCAAAAAATTATTTCCTCAGAGATTCATCTAGTTAAAGAAATACAACTTTAGTTAGCATTGCATAGGTGTAAAAAGCTATAAATTGCTTTATTCAACAAATTCCTCTAAGTCAGGATCTCAATCCTGAACATTACTCATATCTGGTAGTGCCTTATAAAAATCGCGAAACATAGGATTAACCAAAGGCAATAGATCAATCAAGTCCTTCTTTTTTTCTTTACTGATAGGCAGTAATGAATGATATTCCTTTTTGACATCTATCAAATTTGGATTATCCTGTCCTCTTCTTTTTATATCTACTTGTTCAAACGCCTCCTCGTTTGAAAGAGATCGTTTGTACAACAAAATTCCAATGGGGCGCTGATACCTGAACCACTGGCACTGTGACCAGTTAAATTTGTCATCATTGCTGTTCTTTGATCTTTTTACCAGAGGGCCTTTAAATAACTGTGCGTAGTCATAAAAGTCCTCCTGAGTCATTGCATGAACCTGAAATCTTCTTCCTGCCAATTTTACCAGCTGGTACCAGTCACGTGGATGGTGGATTGCAGTGGCTCTCTTTTTCTTGAGTCTTTCAATGACAGAGTGGTCGGAGTCACACTCCATGTGTGAATGACCGGAAATGAGAAATTTGTGATCTATTGTCAGTATATTAGGAAATTTGGACAATGCATGCATAAACATAGCAGCCATATGGGAATTTCTATTCTGTCCGGCGCAAGCATCAGAATAAAATATTACGTGGTGGACATCACTGGGCAAATTCTGCAAGATATTCATTAGACAAGATGCTATTTGATTGGCACCTCTAGCAGCAATGGTTTCGTGCCACATAAAACAGTCCACTTTTTTATTGACATTATTGTGAACAGTGAGATTGTATGTCCACAACAAGTGCTTATAAAAAGCTACGGAAGACTGTAAGTATGGAGTGGGGAGACACTGTTGTAAGTCAAATGTGTATGTTGCAAATGAGGGATTTTTGCAAGCTAACTTTGTATCATCTCTTTTACGACTATAGGCATTTTCAGCTCTTAACAGATGACTTTCTTTTTCGGCTTGTAGACGTTCTTTCTCTTCAGGGGTATTGGTGATATCTAATTGCATCTTTAACACATCGCAGGTATGACATGTGTCTATTTTAGGCTGTTTGAAACTCAAGTTATGACAATGAAATCTTTTCTCATATGTAAAGCGTGTTACTGAGGACTCTGGGTAGCGTTTTTTAAACAACGAATACATTTTTGCTAATGTAAGTGTTGATGACAAATACTTTTTGGAGGAGTGTGCCCTAGAATAATGACTCTCGTATGCTGGAAATGATTTGATATGATCATCAATTTTAGAAAGTTCCTCTTCTTTAATACGACGTGGATTTGGAGTTGTTCCTCTCCTATCCCCTCGGCTCACTCCAGAGGCAGTTTCCTTTTTCTTTTTCTGTAATACTTCCAAGAATTTTTTGGTGTCACCAAACACCCTCAAAAAGCATTTTTGACAAATAGGATGTCTTTTCATTTGAATTTCTAAGGCATACTCGTAGGTTACATCTCGCACTCTAATGTATTCGCCGCCTCCATCTCTTAGGCGGGCACGTAATGGCTTCTTTGGTGTAATAAGAGTTGCGAGGTAGTTTCTTCTTGAATCTACTGAGCCCAAATCCCAATATTCAATGAATAATATTTGCAGATCTTCATCATTGAAACGTTCGGAGCATTTCAATCTACATTGCTTTAGTGGACTTTGTTTGCTAGCGGAAACTAATTTACCTGACGCAGTCGTATACGATTTACCGGTCTGTCGACACTCTTTTTCTCTCTCTTCGTGCTCTTCTTGAGTACCTTTTCATTGG
>NC_090752.1:95994829-95999829 GCF_036898095.1 Palaemon carinicauda | reverse complement strand
AGAGACCAAGTAGCCATACGCCTTGCAATGCCGCTAAGCGTAATCTATATATATATATATATATATATATATATATATATATATATATATATATATATATATATATATATATATTTATTTATGTTTATATATTTATATGCATACATATATATACCTCTCAATATCTTGCTTCTCTCTACTTCGGGATCAGAGACCCAAGGGGGAATCAACTTAACGATAATAGCCTCTGGTCGGCAAAGGACTTTAATAGGGGCCCAAAAATCTGGGGTTCCAGTGACTTTAACCACGGAGCCACTAAGATAATATATATATATATATATATATATATATATATATATATATATATATATATATATATATATATATTACATATATATAAATATATATATATATATATATATATATATATATATATATATATATATATATATATATATAAAAGTTTTAAAATAGTGTCAAGGACGTATTTATATTCTAATTTCCATATTCGTATCCTGCCATTAAGGAGATGAAAAATTATTTAACCTAATGATAGCAATAGATTGTGATTATATTTCTGATAACTCTTCTTTTTGTTATTATTATTGCTGTTGTTGTTACTATTATTATTATTATTATTATTATTATTATTATTATTCGATAGTAATGGACATTTAAATAAAACATAAAGAAGGTGTTTTTAGGAGAATATTGATCGTAATGAAGTCGCTACAAAAATTTAATCGTGAAAGGAACTTGTTTAGATTGGGTGTTATCTGAAAGGAACAATTACATCATCATAGCAAAGGGTTCTTGGATCCTGCCACTAAGAATGTTATTGTTTCTCACACAGATAGCAATGTAGATTAGATTAGAAAAAAAACTCCCAGAATGTGATTTCTTATTCTTTTGTTGTCTTATAAGCATTGTAAGTTGTCTCCGAACAATTGTTTGATAATAGTACGGAATTGTTCAAAATGGAAATTGGTTTCTTTTAACTTCATTATATTTAGATAAGATATTTCTGATTAGATATGTAATGGAGTCTATACTTATCGATGTTTCCCTGCTTTCTTGTCTTCTGGTTTCGTAGATAAGGCGTAGAAAGAATGCGCTTTTATGATTTGACCTTCAAATGGGTAAAATTATAAATACTTTTATATTGGTTCCTAAAGTAAGCATGAATGATAAAAGATAAGTATGCAATTGTTCATTAAATCCTTTTAGAAAACTCTGTCAATTTTATTTTCAGTTATATTGATAATACAGAATCCTAAAGTAAGATTCATATTGTTTCTTTAAATTAAACATAGGTAACCTTCTTGAATATTTCGTGTGTTTGTGTGTGTGTGTATGTAAATAATACAGTTGTTCGTTCTTGATCATTTAGTAAGGCATAGCTTGCTAGGGTTGTTGTCATTGGTATTTTTTGGCAAAGTTATTCAGGGGGAAAGTCCTAAATGATTGGACGCTTTATAAAGAATAATTGGAAATTATGACCTAGTTATGGTGTTGAGTGTATGGAAAGCATAGTAGTGAATGCTTGTATGGAGTCCTAATTATTATCCCTTACAAGGAAAAATGAACTATTTTGGACTGCGTCTTTTAGAACACGACGACCGCTGTTCACAAAAGCGCCATTCAGACCAAGCATTTCAATTCACGTGTTCACAAGGAGTGGCGTAAGAATTACAGACTCATTGCGAAACTCATCATACTATGAATAGGCCTTTGTCTGTAAGCATCTCTAAAGGAAATTAAAATTCTCTCTCTCTCTCTCTCTCTCTCTCTCTCTCTCTCTCTCTCTCTCTCTCTCTCTCTCTCTCTCTCTCTCTCTCTCTCTCTCTCTCTCGTCGAAAGTCCCAACCGTAATTATTAAAAAAGTCACTATTCTAGATATCTTCATGAATGATTTTCCGGGTGATGAACAGATTATAAGGTGCTACAAAATACGCTGAAATGGTTGCTGAGTTTTAATCTCACAATACAGGCTATAATTATCGGTTTGGTGAACACACCATGGACTGTCGGTGTTCATTTTTTTTTTATGAAATTTAAAAAAAAAGGAAAGTAAACTTATAATTTTTTTTTTTTTTATACAAACTGAGTATTATTCAGTAGTCTTTCATTCAGCCAATCATCAATTCATGAAAACGACCTCTTAACTTGCATCCCTCAGAATGGTGCAGAATTTTAAGCGATAATTGCTTTTTATGGTGGCCTAATGGAAACTTCCCTGCCTGGAGATCCGCCTGTCTGGGGTTCGAGTCATGCTAAAGCTTGATAGTTTCTTGCAGTGTCTGCAACCTCGCCATCATTTAGAATTAAGAAGAGGGCGTTTGGGGAGCCTATAAATCTACCTGCTGAGTCATCAACAGCCATTACCTTGCCCTCCCTGGTCCTAACAATGAAGGAAAAGGGTCTTGGATGCCGATCATATGTATATATGGTCAGTCTCTATGGCATTGTCCTTCTAGCTAGCGTATTATCACTGTCCCTTACCTCTGGTATTCATGAGTAGCCTTTAAATCTTTAAATTGCTTGTTTAAACCCCAATGCTTTTAGTTTACTGGATTCTTTACCTCTGATAGATTCAGAATAAAAGTTCTCTCTCCTATGGTTTGTTACTGACTCAATTTCGCAAAGAACCGGCACTCGCTATGAGGACAAGGCTTCCGGACGCCCCTGTGCATAGTTAATGCAGTCGGATTTGCATAATGTATATGATTAGATTATGCAAATGATGCACTTGGCTCATGCCACTCTTGTTGATGCTCAAGTTTAGTCTAATTTTTGTTTTCATTTGGGATAATATTTTCTTTCGGTAATTATTCAAGTTTTGTTTGTATGATGCTTGAGAGATAAAAGACATGGGAGATGTTCTGTTCATCATTGTTTTAAGTCCTGGAATTTCATTCTGTTTGCCCACCTGTTTAACTTTGAAGTGTTAAGCATCATAATAGAATTGACAATACGCCTTGGCTATAAATTTTATTTCACCAATAAAGGAAATGCAAATTTGATTACACAAGGCAATGTAATGGTGATACAACTGATAAAACTCACGCCTTTGATGTTTGTGCTAAGACAGTTTGTGTTTCTTTTCTAGTTTTTTTCACATTACTGTTTTAATTCTACTTTCTTCAGACCTTTCCTTCGCAAAGATAAATCTGAGGTAACATGGTTATAAAAAAAATGTTGAGCGCGTGGGGCAAAATGAAAGAGTTGAAGCGGGTAATAGAAATTTGTTTTATTGGATCGTTGGTACAGTAGTGTAACATGTTTTCTTGTAACGCCATGATACAATTTTACTGTAACTTGTTTTTGCTATGCATGATTTACTTTCATCAGATGTTTATATAATTGAATAAAGATATATATATATATCCTTGGACAGCTGGTAGCGGTCAGGTTCCAATTTCTTTTGGGGCTCTCGTGACATGGTTGGTTTCGACCTGGCATTTCATTAGAAGGGGCTAGCGTTCGATCCCAAGTATGAGGTAGAAATTTATTTCTATTTGAACACGATGTTGTGTTGATATATATATATATCTATATATATATATATATATATATATATATATATATATATATATATATATATATATATATATATATGTATATATATATATATATATATATATATATATATATATATATATTCATACATATAAAACTGTATGTGTACATACGTAATATTTACTCATGAAGCCTAAAACTAGATTGATTTTGTTTCGAATTTTATCCCGCACAAGCTCTTTCGCGCCGTCCTGATAAGATCCCTGAGAAGTAGACACACAATATTTAGGCCTAAGGAAATATTACATTTAGTATTTCCACAAATTGTAAATCGGAAGTAGCAGAGGCGGGAGACGGAAACTGGATCTTAGATAACCAGATTATCGTTTTTCACGTCGTGTTTAAAAACAATTTTATGAAAGGTGAAATATTCACAAATCCTCTTTTCTGGATTTTTTTCCCGACTGAATCGATGCCATTCGTTTCGGCTGAAGATATATATATATATATATATATATATATATATATATATATATATATATATATATATATATATATATATATATATATTCATATATATATGTATATATATATATATATATATATATATATATATATATTCATATATATATGTATATATATATATATATATATATATATATATATATATATATATATATATAAAGAGAGAGAGAGAGAGAGAGAGAGAGAGAGAGAGAGAGAGAGAGAGAGAGAGAGAGAGAGAGAGAGAGAGAGACAGAGAGAGAGAGATAGATACATTATTCTTCAATTTATGGACAATAGCGGTAGGGTGGTATTATCAGTTTAACTATCTCTGAAGTGATTTAATGAAGTATCGGGCAATTAGGAAAGTTCTCTGAGTGAGAATAGAGGTATCTTACAGTTCACATGAATCTCTATATGAAATTCTTGTTTACATGCATTCATCTGTTTTTTTTTTTTTTTTTTTTTTTTTTTTTTTTATCTTTATTTGTTTCCGTGTTTTTTGTGGAAGCTTGATTTGCCCTTTATGCCTATCCGTAATAATCATATTTGTAGTTTTGAATATGTTTTCATATCAAAGCTGTCCCTGAATCCAATCTTTAAACCTTTTTTGTATTTTGTTTTAACCAAACAAGCAACTACTTTTAACACCCATCTGATTCATTTAACGCCATTGTGTCATTGTAGACTTCCTTGCAATACTGGATGGACTGACCCCCGTAATTCGTGACGCCACATAATTTCTTGTCATGTTTTCCTATTATTCTATCTGTTTCAATTTAAGGTTGTGGTGGCGTATGTGGTAACGTCCCTGACTGGTAATCGTCAGAATGGGGTTCGTGTCCCGTTGTGAGGTTGTATCGACCAAAGGAAGTAACGAGTTAGATTGATCGATTGATGCCAGGAAACCTTAATTCAACCAATCAATCAAAGTCGTTAGTTCCTTAGGACGCTGCAACCTCACCCTCCTTTTGATGGTTTGATTTTTGAGTAATCTT
>NC_090752.1:95991003-95994329 GCF_036898095.1 Palaemon carinicauda | reverse complement strand
CACATACTCACATTCTCTCTCCACTCTCTCTCCTCTCTCTCTCTCTCTCTCTCTCTCTCTCTCTCTCTCTCTCTCTCTCTCTCTCTCTCTCTCTATTTATAATATACACATGTATATACTGTTTATATGTGTATATACAAACACATACCCACATCTCTCTCTCTCTCTCTCTCTCTCTCTCTCTCTCTCTCTCTCTCTCTCTCTCTCTCTCTCTCTCTCTCTCTCTCTCTCTCTCTATATATATATATATTATATATATATATATATATAATATATATATATATATATATATATATAATATATATATACACATATGCATATACATTAATATATACCGTAAGAAGAAACTGTACATCTCTAAATCTTGCCTTCATAAAATGTAGCATCATTCCTACAACATACAAGAAAACATCAAACATACATCAGGTAAAAAACGATTTTCGAAGAGTCATTATACGAGCGCACCCCAATTAAATTCTACTTCAAAGTTACGACTCATATCGAACTGTGTAGCTACAAATATCTTGTAGAAACGCTTTGGCGTCCCACATGCCAAGAATAGAACTCCTTTGATGATGAGAACAAAATGCTGTTTGATTGATGTTCTGATATTAATGCTAATGTGAAGTATACGTTGTTTATATATATACTGTATATATATAATATATATATATATATATATATATATATATATATATATATATATATATATATATATATATATATATATATATATATACTGTATATATATACATATTTATGCATATATATATACACACACACATATATATATATATATATCTATATATATATATATATATATATATATATATATATATATATATATATATATATATATATATATATATATATATGTATATATATATATATATATATATATATATATATATATATATATATATATATATATATATATAGATATATTGCTTTATAGTTTGTATATATAGATATATAAATATATAAACATAAATATATTATATTATATATAATATAATATATTCATATATATATATATATATATATATATATATATATATATATATATATATATATATATATTTATATATATACACACACTATATTAACCATGTTTACATTCTATGTTTTGCATTTTACAAAACTAAAACAATTCAGCATACTGTATATAAATAGAAATTGTTTATATTATATTTTGACTTTAATTCTTGTAAGGAGGTTTATTTTGGACAATTTGCCTGTAAAATCTCTGACTAGGCGGTTCATTGAGGTTGGTATTTGAAGTTTCGACTCTCACATCGATAGAGTAAGTTTAGACAGGTTTGTGTTAAGAAATTTTAACCGTTTGAAAGATTGGAAAAATATGAAATAAAAGGAATGGCAGGCGTAGTGAAGATTACAGAGGAGATAAGAATATCCCGACCGAGATGGTGTGGGCACGTTTTGAGGATGGATGGTGGGGGAGGGGGGGGGGGAGGGGGGAGGAGAGCTTGAGAGGAACCTGTCGGGGGGGGGGGGGGGAGTCAACTGGGCGGCAGATAATTAGATGGGCGAGATAAGGTGAAGTATTATATGAAGAGAAGGGATTTGGTTGAAGAGGATGCATTTGAGAGAAGGCACTGGAGAAGGCGCATAAGGCAACCGACCCCTTAATGTAGGGATAATGGTGGGGAAGAAGATTTTAACTATACACCCCATAGAATGTGAGTTCTAACAATGAAGTACTTAGGCCAGAGTCTTCTTATGAATATATTTACTCATTTCTACAAAGGCTAATTTTGACCTCCTGTCTTTAAACCCCTGAAGAACATATTATGTATTGAGACTTGCTTTGGTAAGTATTACTCGAAATCTAATGAGTACGTATGAACAAAACACTTGCTTGGGCTTTCTAAACACTAAATCTCAGTAGCACATATCCATACAGGTTTGTTTTAAAAAGGTTTTTTTTTTTTTTTTTTTTTTTTTTTTTTTTTTTGGCAAAAACCACCGATTGTTTTGACTTCTGACACTAAATCAAATAAAATGATAAACGGGTTCATACCTATAACATATATATCCTGTTAACATGGGACTAAAATCATGAAGGAAACGATGCCAAGTTGCTCTCAGTCCCATCAACCTTATCCTCAGGAGCAGAAAAGAAAATCGATAGAAAGTCCAACTCTGGAGAGAAAAAAAAAAAAAAAAAAAAAAAAAAAAGATTGACCTTAAGTCCAACTACTAGAAGTGGCTGGATTGACAGCTTCGCATAATATGTTTTAAATGTAAACTCTACCGCGTAATCTACGACGGAATCCCATTAGACAGAGATGAATATTTAATGACACAGGAAGACACGGGCACGTGTATTGAACACGAATGTAAATGGTGCATTGATAAAAGTGACCTGGTGTTTGCACAACAATAATACCACTTGGATTACGGTGCAATTATAGCAATGCATTGAAACTGACTATATGACTAAAAGTGCACAAATGATAATGCAAGGATAATACCATATGGATGAAAGTACAGTGTAGTGCATTATTGCCTTCACCAAATTCGAAGATTTTGCAAAGGTTATGTACTCTCCCGTGTCATCTGTTTCTTAGTTAATTTACTAAGAGAAAATTCACATGAAAAGTACTATACCGATTTTGACCAGACTTGGTAGTCATATTGGGTATGACCTGAGGGTGAATCTGTAACTTTTGGATAAAGCACGCAGCAGTTCTTTGAAAATACTGTAATGGCAATATTAAGTAAATGGCAAATATTTTAAGTTAATTTTTTGTTTGTGAACAATATTACGCAAGAACTACCGAAAACAATTTTAACGAAACCTGGTGGACATGTGGGGCATGACTCAAGTTGAACTATTGAATTTTGAAGAAAACAAATCGAAGTACAAGGACGCAGTGGAGTTAAGAGCAAAATAAGGCTGATTGACGTGGCGAAGGCCTCTAGTTAACACTGTAAAAATAATGGTGAAAGAATACCGCATGTAAAAGAAAGTAAAGTTAAAGTTCACGGATAACAGTGTATGGAGAATACAATGATAATATAATGACCCAAGGATGGGGGAATAGTTAGTTAACTCAGGCAATGAAGTCTAGCATAATAAGCAGTCCTGGTTATGAAGTTATGCAATGGGGTGGATAATGACAGCCATTATTATACACTGAGTAAATATCTATTCAGTCATGATTACAAACATGAGAAATATCTCTTGGATTTAGATAACCTACAACATCAAAACCTGTGATGACAATAGCAAGCGCATTTGAAGATAAGGTAATTTTGGTATTTTAGTAATAACGAAATTTTAAAGGAAAGTAATTTTCAAA
>NC_090752.1:95963503-95981003 GCF_036898095.1 Palaemon carinicauda | reverse complement strand
CGCTGCAGAACAAAGGCCTCAGATTTATTCTGGGGTTTGGCCAGTTTTCATCACCACGCTGGCCAGTGCGGATTGGAGATGTTGGGAGATTTTCGTCTGATCGCTCAGAGCAAACCAATCTAGTATGGGTGTCTCAAAATAGTGCAGTTTTGCTGATCATGGTGATACGCATAGCTTTCACCACGTTGAGGTATCCCCACTCAGAAAGGAAATACATTAACTGGTGGATATCAATACCAGCAGCAGAATTCGTGGCTATACCATTTTGAGTGACCAGCCACATAGGGCCTGCAGTGCGCTACATTTGCAGTAAAAGTTTAAAGGGCTTCTCTTTGAGAATAACTTATGACACCCATTAGTATTCTGACGCACGAATTGAGTAAATAAATATAGAGCAAATCATGATAATTCACCGAAGATTAATCATCCAAAAGGAGTATTCTAATGAATCTTGCACTTGCTATCATCAAAACCGGTTTATTAGTTCTTGATATATTTTGTTTATGATTTAAAGACAGAAACCAGCGAATCCTGGGAATGTCATTGCCTGAGATAAGAACTACGACCGGCGTAGTGAAGATTACAGAGGTGATAAGAATGTCACGACTAAGATGGTGTGGGCATGTGTTGAGGATGGATGGTGAGGAGTGAGGAGGGCGTGGGAGGAATCTGTCAGGGGGAGAAAATCGAGGGGGGGGGGCAGAGAATTAGATGGCAAAATGAGGGGAAGGATGATATGAAGATAAGAGGTTTGGTGGAAGAGGGTGCCTTTAATAGAAGACATTGGAGAGGTCGCATCAGGCAACCGATCCCTTAATGTAGAGATAAAAGTGGTAAAAGAAAACACACCAGTGAAACGACATTTCCTCCCAATCTCGACTGTAGAGGCCATGGAGGAATGCTACAGAAGCTTTCTTTAATAATGACAGAGAAAAATAATTTTCCCCGACAAAAGCTTGCATTTAATTAGGAAAATAATGAGAATTTTTATCAGTATATTGGAATTCTTTGCATTGGATCTGAGTTTTGAGCCTATTGTATAAATACATGCATTATTATCATAATCAATATTACTTGCTAATCTACAACCCTGGTTGGAAATGCTGGATGCTACAAGCCCAAGGGCTCCAACAGGGAGAATAGCCCAATGAGGAAAGGAAATAAGGAAAGATAGATAGTGTGCCTAAGTGTACCATCAAACAGACAACTCTAACCCAAGACAGTGGAAGACCATGATATAAAAGTTATGGCACTACCCAAGATTAGAGAACAATGGTTTGATTCTGGAGTGTCCTTCTGCTAAATGAGCTCCTTAGAACAGCTTTGGTATTGGAGTTTTTATTTGAAATATATCCAACTAAATAAAATAAAAAAGAATAAAAATGGGATAATGTTCGCCTGGTCATCCTCTAAATCGTTCTTTTAAAATCAAATGAAACCGACACACACAAAAAAAGACACGTAGCTAGATAAACTACAAAATAAAGACACTTAGCCAGTTAAACTACAAAAAAAAAAGAAATAAAAAACACGTAGCCAGATAAACTGCATGAAAAATAAAAGACACGTAGCCAGATGAACCACAAAAAAGACACAGAGCCAGATAAACTACAAAAAAAAAAAATAAAAGGCACGTAACCAGATAAACTACAAAAAAGACACGTAGTCATATGAACTGCAAGTCTTCAGAACAATAAAATTCCACTACAAAGAGGAAGGGGAGACGTGAATCGAGAACAGGCACTAAATTTCCCTGATCATCATTCCTCTGTAACGACGTAATGTCCTTCCCTTGAAGAAAAAAAGACATTGTTACTGATAACGCAGTAAAAAAAAAAATAAAAAAAAACAAAAAAAACTTTTTTTATGATAATGTTATCACCGCTATTGAGATAACAGCATCCAGAGTATCTGGACAATAGCATCCTATTTGGAACACTATCTCCTTAGTCTTCGCTATCGACATGGGTGACTCTGCAATGACCCCTTTGGCACTGTTATTACCCCGCCTATCAACGCCTGGCCCCCTAACCCCCCAATGCCTACTTCCCCTCTCTCATCCCCTCCCCCCCCAGCTTCGACTTCATCTCTATCCGGTGTAAATGCATTGCCAATAATGCTGCATTACCATAATGAAGTCGTTGAAGGTTATTCATCAGTTGTGGTAACGACCCGAGAAGAATATGGGTTTGAAATTCCTTAATTTTTATGGATGAATTTGTTTAAGGATCTTTTATAAATTTTTCTCTTCTAATTAAAAGGAAAAATAGATATTTTCACCAAAATAGTCATTTGGCCATTCGAAAGCAACAGCATTTTGAACGCTCCTTTAAACAACCGAAATACTAAAAAAGTCATAACTGTTGGGAGAGGGTAAACTAAGCTGCTCTCTCTCTCTCTCTCTCTCTCTCTCTCTCTCTCTCTCTCTCTCTCTCTCTCTCTCTTATAAAAGGAGAGTCTTAAATTTTCTGGCACATCTTGCTCTGAGGAAGTGCACCCTTTCATCCCCTTACTACGCAGCAAGTAACCAAACAGATAGTGTACGGAGAGAAGGCAGAGGTGCAGGGCAGGGCTACGCAGTATGGGTGTGACTGGGTGTACTTCCTCAGAGCGAGGTGTGTCAGGAATACCCGTGTCCAACTGTACCTATGATGAAGAATGTAACTCAAAATCGACCAATGCATTATAAACTGAGTAAAAGAGAAAAATCTAATATCTTTATTGATTTTATAAATCTATTCACTTTAACCAACTCTATATAGTTCTTAAGTTATTGGGACTTTTAATTCGGATACATATTAATTTTTCTTTAAATTTAAATTCTTGGAATATTAGCCAAACAGTATATTAGTGTTTGGAACTTTTTTCAAGACAATAGTTTATTTTATCCATGCATTATTGCAGTTTGTATTGTAAGGCAAAATTAAAAGTTCGTTTAAAAACAAACAAACACACACACAAACAGCAGGCCAAAACATAACCTCCTTCCAACCTCGTTGGCGGAGCTAATAACTGCTGCATTGACCATAAACCAAAATTTCATAAGTTGTGAGCAGTTTTGGGCCTCAAAAGTATTGGAATATTTATCATTGTTGTCAATGTTCGGTCAATAACATAAACTTTATTCCACAGTTATTAGAATTTTAATTGTCAAACGAATTCTGCAAATCCAATAATTATCAACTATTTTCTCCGTTACATTAGTAGTTATTGCAACATCAAATTTCGTTTGAAAACGCCATATTTCGACTAAGTTTAGTATGTGTCCTGTTGAATATTTTAATTGCATGAATATCAATATTAACATTAAATACAATGAAATATTTGTATCGAAAATCAGTTTCGGCCAATCAATATACATTACTTTTTTTTTCCCGAATTATATAATTTTTTTTCTATTTTTTCGTTTTCCGAAGTCAATAACATTGATGCTGCGACGTAAGTATATTTTCAAATTATTCAATCAAAACGGCATTTCTTGTCCTTAAAATAGTTTACCTGTCAACGATAAAGATTATAAATGGTAAAAGTTTATTCTCATGAATATCGATTAAGAAAATTTTCATTGTTTATTTCAAATTTATTCGATCAAAAAAGAAAGCCTTAATCTGTTTGTCTATCTATAAAATTACTACATACTGTCATTGCTCTCTTTTAACGAAAAAAGATACTCTCTCTCTCTCTCTCTCTCTCTCTCTCTCTCTCTCTCTCTCTCTCTCTCTCTCCATACAAAATAATTCACATTTTCAGTTATAAACTTCATTGTTTTGACTGATGCTAACGACCAGATATTAGAAAAATACATTTACTTTTCTAGGTTTTTTTAAGATTCTTTATTCACTGATAAAGATATACTAAAAATAAGTTTTTAAAACAAAATCTATAAATTCTTTTCTTTTAAAAGAACAAAAAATGATCAAGGAAAGAGTAGCAACAGATGTTATGGCAGAAAATTAATCCACAATTTATTGCTAAAAATATGCTGAGTTGCAGCTTCAATTGGCAAGAAATTTGAAACACAATTCTAATGAATTGGTTTGAAGGTTACTTATGAATGGCAGAGGCAAGAGGCAGGACAGTGACATAGAGAATTAACATATATACATATGATCAGCACCCAAGCCGCTCTCCATCAAGCTCAGACCAAGAATAAATAGGAATAAAAAAATCTTAATCAAGGAACAAAAATACAAAGACCTCATTATATTCATTTAGGGGACAAGTAACTCGATTAGCGACATGACAAAGTTTGATATTTTAGATCTTTTATTCTTTTTGAACATTGATAAAAAACTAAAAGGATAATGAAATTATTACATAGAAAGTACGATCGAGCAGCTGGATAAAATAAAACTGGATATCCTAGAGATGAGTAGGGCCTACGTATATATCAATCAAAGGATGATATGAAGAGGGCGCATCGGGCAACCGCCCCCCTTAATGTAAGGATACCGGTAGGAAATAAGATATTAATCAATGCCCATAATCATAAGCATATTGCAGATGCATAAAAGAAAACTATGGGTCTAACTGCCTGGGCGTCCAGTAAGGAAGGACATATATCTTACAGTGTCCAGTAAAACTTCAAATAATCTCTAAAACAAAAATGAGGCACACATCATTTTGCTGAAATGCAGATTAAATGTTTGAAGGTTAAAATACTGCTCATGAATGGCAGAGGCAAGAGACAGTGATATTGCCCTATCAAGCAAGACAATGCCCTAGTCACTGACCATATATGCATATGATCAGCACCCAAGGCTCCACTCCATCCAAACTGGGACCAAGGAGGACCAGCCAATGGCTGCTGAGGATTCACCAGAGAGACTTATAGGCTCCCCCCAACCCCACCCATCCTTAGCTCACAAGAATGGTGAGGTTGCAGCGATCAAAGGAGCTAACGAGTTTGAGCGGGACTCGAACCCCAGTCTGGCGATCACCAGTCAGGGACGTTACCACATAGGCCATCAGCAAACAGTACACACATTACTGACTTGTTGAAAGGATTCAAGCACTCTGCAAAATCAATATGTTCCATGTCCCGGTAATTTGCATGAACAACAGCAAGGAATAACTAATAACTAATCAAAATATAAACGTATCTTAAAATATTGGCAGGAGCTCAAATAGCGTACAAGAACACCGACAATGAACAAAAAACTAACATGAACATACATCTTCAAGCGTTAAATGGAACTAAACATACAGAAGTAGCTGTGTGAACACAATAAATAAATACAAAGTTATTATAACGATTCATTACTCCAGCGAGAGACCGCATAGATTCTTTAACGGAACCGCATGATCTTTGAAGATTAGGGGCTTGAACTCAAATTAGGCTGAGAGGGCCAAATTGAAAATAAATATTAGAGAAATGAAAGTGAAACAATTGTTTGTTAAAAACAAATGCAAAAAGATTCGTTATTTCAGAAATACATATTCCAGAAATAAGATATAAAACAATTGTTTGTTGAACAAATGCAAAATTATTCGTTATTTAAGAAATATATATTCCAGAAATAAGAAATTAAACAATTGTTTGTTAAACAAATGCAAAATGATTCGTTACATTAAAAATATATATATTAGGGAAATAAGCAATAAAACAACGCATGTTATATAAATAAAAAATACATTGTAGCGAGACTTACGGAGATAATAGAATGGTATGTAAATATGTTTTGTCCAATAAACATTATTATTATTATTATTATTATTATTATTATTATTATTATTATTATTATTATTATTATTATTATTAAAATAACATGCACGATAAAAAAGGAAAAAAAAAACAATAAACAAAACGAGAAAATCCGGAAAAAAAATGGCAGCAAAATTGAAGAGGAAAAAGGTAAATTCTTCTCTATTCATTTGCTCGTGACATTTTGCCATTTTATATCATTACTCTGTTACACGTCGAAACTTTTGAGGGAAATCGTGTTGCGAAAATGATTGATTGCCTTCAGATGACAGTTCAGAGATGCATAATGTCAGGATTTCATGAGAGAGAGAGAGAGAGAGAGAGAGAGAGAGAGAGAGAGAGAGAGAGAGAGAGAGAGAGAGAGAGAGAGAGAGAGATTAAGTCGTTACAAGACTAAAAATCCTAGAAAAAATCTTGCAATTCAACTAAAAATATGTTAATTTACTCATTAACTTCTTTCTGTCTTGCAATATGTCGGATGGGAGTTCGAGCTAAACTCAAGCTCCAGAGAGAGAGAGAGAGAGAGAGAGAGAGAGAGAGAGAGAGAGAGAGAGAGAGAGAGGAAACGTTTCAAGACTAAAAATCTTAGAAAAAATCTTGCAATTAAACTATATATATATGTTAATTTATCCCTTAACGTCTTTATTTCTTACAATCTGTTGGATGGTAGTTCGAGCAAAACTGAAGCTCGATAGTTTCTATTAGTGCCTACAACTTCATCATCCTTGCTAGGTAGGGGAGCCTATAGGTCTACCTGCTAAGTCATTAACAGCCATTGCCTGGCACTCCCTAGGCCTGGCTTGATGGAGAGATCTGGGCGCTTACGCGCTGCTCCTACGTATACCGTACATGGTCAATCTCTAGGGCATTGTCCTGTCCCATGATTTTGCCATTTGTGAGCGGCATTTAAACAAGACATTGTCTATTATGAAGTGCATTAAATTCTGGAAACCTTATCTTATCATGCAAATTAAGCAAAAAAAATTGCATGTAATCAGGAAAACTCTGAAAGCAAATTCAAATACCCCTTTTTGATGGGGTGCTTTGAAGTGCTAACCTCATTAACATTATCACATTTAGCAGCATCAAGCACAAAAATTGAAGCACATTGAAGACATAATTCTAAATTCCTATCCTTGATATTCTTATAATCTAAGAACCAAGTCATTTCATATCCTAACATAGCCACTGAGGGGAGCAAGCCAGCCTCAACTTGGTGCCGCTCCCAAGATCGGGTAAATGGGGAGGGTTGGCGGCATGCAAGGCATCCGTCCATGAAAAATTAGCCAAAACCAATATGGCCATCTACCTCTGTGTGGGACAGAGGTAGATGGAAAACACTGGCTAGAAACATCGACCACACCTAAAATTGGGAAAAGATGCAGACATAGAGGATGGAGTCATTTCATATCCTATTCATAAATGATGAACAGATTTCAAAAATTCATTTATAACTATCACGATAAGATAATAAATTTATTATAAGCACTCGAGATATGATAAGCATGTTCCTACCAGCCACCATAATTACAAGATAATTCCTACCACATATAAGAAAATAATTTTCAAATCAAATAACATGATAATCAACCAACCCGTATTCAAGATAAGACGGTAATTTCTGTGCGACGTCAAGATAAGATATTTTCTTTTAGATATGATGATAAGAAGGAAATGACCTTATTAAATGTTATCACTAGAAGCTTCCATGTTGTTAGTCATATTCCCATATTTTATTTTAATTAACATTACATTAGTGTACGTGACCCGTTAAAATGATGTCTAAACATCTCTAACCTTCCCACCCCTTCCCCCTTTCATAACTACAACCTCTCTCAGGGTATGACTACTCTCTCCTCCCTACCCGAGGGACGGAGAGAGATGGAGTCTTGCCGGAGAGCGTGACCAAATATATATAAATATATATCTATATATATATATATATATATATATATATATATATATATATATATATATATATATATATATATATATACACACACACACACACACACACACACATATATATATATATATATATATATATATATATATATATATATATATATATATATATATATATATACTTTTTATTATATAGGGAAGATTATCAACATCACGCGCCAATAGGAAAAGAGCACAGTATGAATGGTTAACGACCTTTCCCTTTGTGACCCTGGTCAACTGCTTTGATTTCACCAAGAGGACCTAGAACCAGAAAGGTCAAGCTGTGGACGAAACCAAGTTAACCTTATTTACTCTAGCCCGACATAACAATGCCCACTAACACAATTACAAGTTAGCTAACGATATCCTTTCTAAGTTCGCATTCTAACTAGAATACTTATAATTCTATTAAGGTTATCACTTGCATTTTACTCCCTTGAAAACTTACTTGGATATACAGTATTATACGAAACAAAATTTACGTTAATATGCATATTTCTGTATTTTCAATAAAGGATGACACAGAAGTAAAATTTAAGGACCATCAGGAGATGTGGAAGAAAATAAGAAACACGGCAGACCTAGCCTGCTGGAATGGAGAAGTAGTTGGAATAAGAGGGCCTCAATATTAAAAGAGACAAGAGGCAATGGAATGGGCTTTAAAATATATTACCATTACTATCACAGACATTAAAAGTTCACAGTTATAAAAAGCAGAATGGTAAAAGCATAAAAGCCCCAGCATGGATAGCAGTGATAACGGAAAAAGAAACAAAGAAGAATAAGCTATAAAAGAGAAATATCAAAATATAACAAGAGCAATATGAATATATATAGAGAAGGACAGTAATGAAAAAGACTATGGATCGATGGCTCTGGCACTGTCCAAAACTATACAAAATTGGTTTGATTTACGCACTAAGGAGTTCCTTATATCCTTGTCATTTGGCCAATAGACACAGAAAAGTCACTATCTGCTTAAGTCTGCAACGTGAGCCATGCTTTTATTTGTGAGGTATGTGAGGAAAGAACGCAATGAGTAAGGAATGTATCCAGACTATTTGATAGAAGTGTAGGCAAAGAAAAGACCAGTATCTAAGGAAAGATATAACATCAAACCGTCTAGCCATTCCATTAAGGAGGCTATAATTCTCTAATGTTGGTATCTTAATATGGGGGATATATATATAATATAATATAATATATATATATATATATATATATATATATATATATATATATACACACACACACACACACATATATATATATATATATATATATATATATATATATATATATATATATATATATATATATATATATATATGTATATATATATATATATATGTGTGTGTGTGTGTGTGCTTTACACAGTTACTCAACGACCATATATTTCGGAAGTCAATGAGGACCATAAAATCGATAAATCATATTAAAAAATACAAATTCCACAAACACTAAATTTCCTCGACGAAATTTTGTTGAGAAATAAAAAATCAAGTAAACGCTCTAAGACACTCAACAAACATCACCACAAATCAAGACAAAATAAAGACAGACCTCAGAAATGAAGATGGAGGAACAGAGAGTCGGGAGGGAAATAATCGGGATAACTTTGGGAAAAGTTTAATGGCAAAAGTTTGGAGGAAACGAAAGAGATTAACCAGACGAACGTCAAGTTCCTCCAGGATTTCTGCGTATTACGTTTGAAGACAAAAGATTGGTCTTGATTTTAGCTCCATCAATGAAACTGCACACAGTCTATCTGCTCCAGTGCCTCCGCTTGCTTGTTGATTAGCTTGGCGTCCAGGCTGTCCGTCTCTTGTTGATTTAATTGGTTGGCAGTCTGAATGTCTCTTGTTTATTTTCAAGGCTGCCAATGTGAATGTCTCTTGTTGATTTACTTAGATGCTAGTCTGCCTTTCTCTTGTTGATTTGCTTGGCTGCCAATCTGTCAGGCAATCTGTCTCTAGTTGATTTTCTTGGCTGCCAATTTTTCAGGCTGCCTGTCTCTTGTTGTGCCTGGCTGCCAGTCTGCCTGTCTCTGATTGAGTTGATTGGATGCCAGTATGACTGTCTATTGTTGATTTGCTTTGCTGCCAGTCTGAGAGCTTTGTCGATTCGCTTAGCTGTCAGTCTTCCTGTTTCTTTCTAATTTGCTTGGCTACCAGTCTGCTATTATATTGCTGATTTGCTTGGCTGCCAGTCTACCTGTCTCTTGTTGATTTAATTGTCTGTAGGGTGCATGTCTAATGTTAATTTACTAGGCTGCCTGCCTGCCTGTCTATCAGTATTCAAATCTCTTAGTAGCTTGCAGAGCTGTTAGTCTGCTGTTTTTGATAATTTGCCTTGCTGTCAGTTTGACTGTCTCTTGACCAATTTTTCGTCTGCCAGTCTAACTCTCTAACCGTGAGATATCTCGAGAAGTTGTTTATAGATCTGTACTTAAAGAAATTACACTATTATTTGTAATGGATCCGGTTCAGAATATAGAACCAAAATAATTTTTAGAATTTATGCAACCTTATCTTCAGTCTGAAGGAGATGTTGTCTTAACATGTAGCCTACACTGGGTCTATTATTTTTCTAAATACTTGCAGGACCGTACTTAGACATGAATGTTTCTATTGGGTAAAGTTTGTGGAAGGTCATCTAACAGTCACCGGAAGATTTAAATTAATCTTAACTGTATTGAGGTCAAGTATTCAACTGTTTTATCTTTAAGTCTGCCTGCGTAAAATATCTTGAAGACTCCAAGGATGGATTTATATATAAAATCTAATGGACTGATATGCTATAGGATATATGGGGGTTGTGGTGGCGGATGTGGTAACATCCCTGACTGGCAAACGCAAGACTGGGGCTCGAGTTAGTTAATTCATTTTCTGCAATCTCACCATCCTTGTGAGCTAAGGATGGGAGGTTTGGGGGAGACTATAGGTCTATCTGCTGAGTCATCAGCAGCCATTGCTTGGCCCTCCCTGGTCCTAGCTTGGATGGAGAGGGGGCTTAGGTACTGATCATATGTATATATAGCCAGTCTCTAGGGCATTATCCTACTTGCTAGGGCAATGTCATTGTCCCGTGCCTCTGTCATTCATGAGCGGCCTTTAAAGCTTTAAATGTCTCTCAGCTTCAGAAGATATTTCCAAACGGTATTGATGAATTTCTATGAGGTTTCGGGGAGAGAACTATGGGCCAAGGAAAACATTTCATTTTGATATAAAGCCGGATATGATCTCATCCCCGATTCAGTAGTTGATGGGTGAACGTGGCAATGACTGTTAAGTCTTTTTATCTCTGAAACCCCCCCTTGTTAAGAGAACGTCTTGATTTTGAAAAGAATATATGTATGTATGTTAGTATAAAGGTGTATACACACAAACACACACACATACCCCGGCCCCCACACACACATTGTATATATATATATATATATATATATATATATATATATATATATATATATATATATATATGTATGTATATTATATATATATATATATGTATGTATATTATATATATATATATATGTAATATATATATATATATATATATATATATATATATATATATATATATATATATATATATATATATATATTACATATATGTATATATGTATATTATATATATATATATATATATATATATATATATATATATATATATATATATATATATATTATCATTAATACTTGCTAAGCTATAACCCTAGTTGGAAAAGCAGGACGCTATAAGCCCAGTGGCTCCAACAGGGATAATAGCCCAGTGAGGAAGGGAAACAAGGAAAAATAAAATATCTTAGTAACAGTAACAACATTCAATTAAATATTTCCTAAAACTTCAACAAAACAATAGGAAGAGAAATGAGATAGGATAGTGTGCCTGAGTGTACCCTTAAGCAAGAGAACTCTAACCCAAGACAGTGAAAGACCATGGTACATACATACATACATATATATATATATATATATATATATATATATATATATATATATATATATATATATATATATATATATATAATATATATATAAATTATATATATAATATATATATAAATTATATATATAATATATATATATATATATATATATATATATATATATATATATATATATATATATATATATATATATATATCTAGCAATTCCAGTATTTTTTCATGAATCAATCTACATTCATGAGTAACACACGAAAGGCGTTAAGTTTTAATTTTCTAGAAACTAAAATTTCCGGAAATACAGTAACAGCATTAAATATCTAACTAGAGTGGCGGCTTATTTCTGTACCTCTTGCTCGACCTTAACCTTGACCTTTGACCTTAACATGTATTAATTGGCGTGGATTTTCATACGCTCAAATATGAACCAAGTTTGAAATCTCTGTGACAACGATGCCCAAACTTATGGCTGATTACGTGAATTGGACCTTTTGCTTGACCATGACCTTGACCTTTGACCAGGACGTTCCAAAATTCAATAATTCCCAGCTTTTAAGATAGACGTTAATCCATGCAAGTTTCATTACTCTACGGTTAGAATTGAGGTCTGGAAGCCGTTCACAAACAAACAAACATTAACAAATTCACAATCAAGGGGTAAAACATAACCTCCTTCCAACTTCGTTGACGGAGGTAAAAATCACCACCTTCCCCCCAAAACCTCTTTTACATACACCACGCATCTACCAGTAACGATAGCAGTGATCTCTTCGCTGAAAGACCTGAGGCATCGTTGGATCAATTTCCCGTAGTCTTGACGACTGCTGGAAATATCCCATCCATTTCTGTCCATCGCCATCGCTGAGGGAGGAGTTTCCGCATTGGCTAGATTACCGCGGGTCTATCGCCCGGTCTCATTTCCTCTGGTTATGAACCTGCCGGGTTATTTCACGTTTATTTAGGTGAAAATAAAGAAAATATATATGCAGTATGTGTCCACGCCTGGGCTGTTAGAGAAAATTGGGTAGATAATCAATGGGTATATACAGTATATACACATATATGTATATATATGTATATATGTGTCTGTATGTATGTGTATATATATACTGTATATATATATATATATATATATATATATATATATATATATATATATATATATATATATATATATATATATCAATGTATAAACATATATAACCTAGCCACTGGGGGAAGGCAAGATAGCCCGACTCAGTGCCGGTCCCAAGCCCGGATAAATAGGGAGGGTTGGAGTCAGGAAGGGCATCCGTCTGTAAAATCTCCTGCCAGAACTTTTATGAAATGAGTCTTACAAGGAACGAGAATAGGGCTAGGTTGTCACCTGGAAGTGACCCATAGATACATCGCCCTAACTCTGTGGACATGCAAGGGCTACCGCATCGTGAGCGAATGCGGCTAAAGATGAGAGCTCGAGAACTACGAGTAGGAACCTTAAATGTTGGTACAATGATAGGAAGAGGGCGGTAAATAGCTGACCTTATGAAAACAAGACAAGTAGATATTCTGTGTGTACAGGAGACAAGATGGAAAGGTAACAAAGCGAGGGAACTTGGGGAGGGGTATAAGATGTTCTATAGCGGAGAAAATAAAGAAGGTAGGAATGGTGTTGGAATAATTCTGTCAAGTGAAATGAAGAAGGAAATCGTTGAAGTAAATAGAAGAAACGATAGGATTATTTGGGTCAGGCTGATGGTTTAAAATTGCACTGTTAACATCTTTAGTGCATATGCACCCCAGTCAGGATGCTCAGATGAAGAGAAAGATCACTTCTGGTCAGACTTAGAGGAGGAGATGGAAAAGGTACCAGCAGATGAAAGATGCCTTGTCGGGGGAGATCTGAATGGGCATGTAGGCCAGAATAACCATGTGATCAGCTGTATACATGGTGGGTATGGCTATGATGAAAGAAATGCAGAGGGTGAGAGAATTGTTGATTTTGCTGTGGCCAAGGATATGGTACTGGCGAGCACTTTTTTCACCAAGCGGCAAGAACATCTAGTTACGTACAAAAGCGGCGGAAGGTCCAGCCAGATAGATTACTTGATGTATAAGAGGAAAGATTTGCGCGAGGTAAAAGATTGTAAGGTCATACCAGGAGACCATGTGAGTGTGCAACATCGTTTGGTAGTGATGGACTTGGTTATGGAAGTTGAACAAATAAGGAAGAAAAAAATGCAGGGGCCAAAAAGAATTAAATGGTTTAAGCTGATAGATATTGAACTTTGTAGGCAGTTTAAAGAAAAAGTATTAGAAGAACTAACTCATGAAATTGAGGATGTTGATGAATGGTGGAATAGAACGATGGAGATAATACTGCGGGTTGCTAGAGAAATACTGGGTGAGAGTAGTGGTAAGATGTTCGAAAATAAGGAAACGTGGTGGTTCAGTGGAGAAGTGAAGGATGCAACAAAGCCAAAGAGAGAAGCAAAGAAAAGGTGGGAGGGGACCCAAATGGAAGAGGACTGGATGGCCTATAAGGAAGCAAATAAATTAGCAAAGAAAATTGTAGCAATTGCTAAGGATAGAGCATATGATCAGCTTTACAAAGAGCTAGATACCAAGGAAGGGCAAGGAAACATCTTTAAACTAGCACACATGAGAAATAAGAATACCAAGGATATAACACACATAAGACAGATTAAGGATAAGGATGGAAATATACTGAGAAATGAGAGAGACATAATAAAGAGATGGGAAGAATATTTTGAGGCCTTACTGAATGAAGAAAATGAAAGATTTCTAAGAGGAGACGGACACAAATTGTGGACCAGTCACAGAAATAACAAAAGCTGAGGTTAGAGGGGCACTGGGAAAGATGAAAAATGGTAAAGCTGTGGGACCAGATGGCATACCTGCAGAAGCCTGGAAGGCTCTTGATGAGGAAGGAATTGAGATATTGTGGCAGTTAATGAAAAAGATTATGGAAAGTGAGACAATACCCGAAAAATGGAGGGAAAGTATATTAATCCCAATATTCAAAGAGAAAGGGGACATACAGTGTTGTGAAAATTATCGAGGAATAAAACTCATGTCACATACACTGAAGGTATTTGAAAGAATTATGGATGAAAGATTACGGCAGCAAGTTTCCATCGGTAGACAGCAACTAGGATTCATGAAGGGGCTTAGTAATGTGGATGGTATTTTCACTTTGAGACAAATTATGGAAAAGTACAGAGAGAAGCAAAAGGTCTTGCATATGGCCTTTATAGACCTAGAGAAGGCATATGACAGAGTACCACGACAGGAAATATGGAGATGTCTCAGGGAGAGAGGAGTGATGGAGAAGTATGTCAGAATGATCAGGGAGATGTATAGAAATGTAAAGACCAGCGTCAGATCTACAGTTGGAAGAACAGAAAATTTCCAAGTTGGAGTCGGGCTACATCAGGGATCTGCTCTAAGCCCACTCCTGTTTAACATCGTCTTGGATGTGTTAACAGAGGATGTCAGGGAGGAGCCACCATGGTGTCTGCTCTATGCAGATGATATAGTCTTGGTAGCCGAGAACAGGGAAGAACTGGAGGAGAAACTAGAAAGATGGAGATATGCCTGAGAGAGTAGAGGTTTAAGAATAAGCAGGAAGAAGACAGAGTATATGACAACCGAGATGGATGGCGACCAGCAAACAACAATCAAATTAGGCGGAGGAAACATAAAAAGGGTTCAGAAATTCAAGTACCTTGGTTCAGTGATCGACAATGGGGGGAACATGGAAGAGGAAATTAACAACCGGATTCAGTGTGGTTGGAACAACTGGAGGAAGGTGTCTGGTATCATATGTGATAGGAAAGTCCCTATAAGATTGAAAGGCAGAGAGCACAAGGCAGTGGTGAGACCAGCAATGACATATGGATTGGAAGCAGCACCCCTAAAGAAAACAGAGGGTAGAAAGTTGAACGTAACCGAGATGAGGATGCTTAGGTGGATGAGTGGAGTAACCAAAAAGGACAGGGTTAGAAATGAACATATTAGGGGTACAGTAAAAGTCACTGAGGCATCAAAGAAAGTGCAAGAGGCAAGGTTAAGATGGTATGGCCACCTGATGAGAAGAGAAGGGCAACACATGGCAAGAGAAGTGATGGACGTGTAGGTGGATGGAACACGAAGGAGAGGAAGACCTAAGACCAGGTGGAGAGATTGCATTAGAGATGATATGAGGGAGAAGGGAGTATGGGAGGAAATGACACAGGGTAGAGGGAGATGGAAGAGACTCATTAGAAACGGCGACCCCGAATAGGGATTAAGCTGGGAAGAAGAAGAAGAAGAATGTATAAACATATATACTGATTCCACACACACACACAGACACACACACACACATATATATATATATATATATATATATATATATATATATATATATATATATATATATATATATATATATTTACATATATACAGTATATATATATATAAATAATGTATAAACATATGTACTGATTCCAAAGACACACGCACGCGCACACACACACACACACACACACACACACATATATATATATATATATATATATATATATATATACATATATATATATATATATATATATATATATATATATATATATACATATATATATATATATATATATATATGTGTGTGTGTGTGTGTGTGTGCATGCTAGAGCTTACTGGACGGTGGGATGTTGTCAAACATGACGGTCGGCAAAAGCCTTCTATAATCAAATCATAGCAAGAAAATAAGATAAACAATGATGTCTTCCAATCAAGAAAGTTTCTGTCATCCTGGTAGCCAAATAAAGGTAGAGGTGTCTGGTTTCAGTTATAGTATCATCAGAAGAGATGCGCACCAGAACGTCAGCCGAGCAATCCCAACCACAGAAGTATCCTCCCAAGTAAACAGCTTAAGCACAGGGAACCAGGCTGGGATCGATCTGCTGCCATGTGAATGTTAATCGAATACGTTTGCACTATACTAGCGTGTCATCTCTATTAAGAATTCCGGTAGATCTCAAAATTTAGTACTTTACCCCTAGTTGAGTCAAACTAGCACTCGCCCCGATCACAGTGGGCTAGCGTCCAAAAAGATCAAAAGATGAGGTTTGTGGTCGAGAGCAAAGGATGAGCCTTATGGTAGAGAACCTTCTTAGAAGTCACTTTTAAAGTTCCTTAGAGCTAAACATGAAGTCCTGTTATTTAGGAAACCGCTATATCTTGTGAATGTGTAATACTTTAGTGGCTTGTCTGTGGTTCAGCGTTGAAGAACTCTTTCTTGGACCTACTTTCAAAAGAAATTGTTCCTAATGCAAAAAGTATGGCATACTTGAAGCATGAATTCGGAAAGCGTCAATCTAATTAAGACTTTGGAAAGCGTTTATCCTATCAAAGTGAGTTTGCTTGGCTATGACTTTAATTAACATTCTGAAAATACTCAGAAAATTACATGCAATGAAGTATAAAATATGAGATTATCTAAAATGAAAACAACAAAGAAACAATGCTAAATCCCATGACAACACAGATTCATAATGAAACATTCTGCAAGCAAATACTTTATCTGAATATTTAAATACACGGTAAGAACAGCCCATTAAAAGAACAGAAAAACGCAAATTGGAAATTCTATGGTAAAATATATATGAACAGTACGAAAGAGAGAGGAATTTATACATATAATTCACATATCATCTTTTGCTATCCAATTAACCTGTAAAAGACACGTTTCAAGGTTCGAGGTGTGGATGGCAGGTTCGTCATTACCAAGATTCTTGGGCAGGATGTATTGTACTATACTACCCATATTTTTATATTTATTTCAGAAGCAGGTCTTCTGAAAGCTTTCTAGATGTTATATGGACATCTTCGCTTTTATGGTTTAAAAACAAATATTC
>NC_090752.1:95953503-95958503 GCF_036898095.1 Palaemon carinicauda | reverse complement strand
TGCCCCTCTTGGAGGTGTAAAGTTTTTCATCTGCTCATATCAAGCATCAGAAGACTTTATCCAAAGACTCAACTGATTAAATATCCCGGTAAGCAAAGGTAAAACTTCCAAGTCTTGGCGTAGAATCACTATTCACAAAGGTCCCGATCAATGAAGTACTGGGTTTCTTGAGTGAAAAATTAATACCATATGAAGATCTCTTCACCCTTGGTATTGAAATAGCAATTAAGTTAATTAAACTGTGCGTGGCAAATAACGTATTCTTTTTCAATGGTAATTAAAAAAAAAATGGTTGTAGTTATCCCAACTTTTAGCCAATCTCTACATGGAGTACTTTGAAATGGAAATTTTGACATTAAATCTACTATGAACATGATTTGGCAGCGCTATGTTCATGACATTTCCACGTAATGGGATGAGATTTTAATATATTTTTCAATAATCTAAATTCTCTAGTCCCTATTATAAAATTTAAAAATGAATGGGAAAAAGATGGAAAATTTGCTTTTTTGGTCATATTAATTATAAGGGAATCGTCAGGGTACAATTTCACTGTGTATAGAAAACCAACTTTCTCTATTTCTTACACATTTATTTAGCTATCACGATATATCTGTAAAATGGGAGTAGCTTGTAATCTGTTTCTTAAGAATCTGTTCTCAAGCCTACTTACGTAAAGAATATGAAATCATTCATAAACAAGTCTCCCTGTTATTCCACCGGACGTATGTCATAGAAAAGGCCATCAACTAAGCCAACACGATATATTATAAAGATTAAGTTACTAACCAAAGAGATTTTAAAAATAAGATAAAACTCCCATATATAGAAGTTATTAAAAATATAACAAAAAACATCAAAACTGAGAACCCCTTTGTTTTTCCATATCCCAAGACCATAGGAAGCACCCTTATTAATTTTTATCAAAATAAAAGAGATATAGAATCCGGAGTTTATAAATAAGGAGATTGTGAAAAAAATCTAGGTTGAACAAACGGACCGTTCTCTATCCCATAGATTATCCGAACATAAAAGATCTGTTGGGTATGGCTTTGAGAACTCGGGGATTTTCGTTTCCCTTAGAGATTTAGGGCACCAGATTAACTGGAGTGAATCGTCTTTGCTTTATAAGAGTACCTGTCCGTACAGAAAGAAGATCCTGGAATCAGCCATCATAAGTCAAACACAATAAACCTATCCGGCGGGTAATGGAAAGCTGACATAGTGGACAAAACTCTTCTCTTCCAGACAATAAAGAAGATAATCCACCGAGATCGACCACCAAATATGCTTCACAGGTCAGACACCTTTCCAGCGGCTCACGAATACGAAGACGCACTTAGTAGTAATTAAATTTGGCTAATCCTTCCAGAACTTAATACCTTCTTAAAACAATTGGAAAGGCCCTTTTTCTTTCATATATAAACCGCCACTGCCCACTCTATTCCTCAGTTTTACTTTACACCTTGAAGAGGGCCATTAAGTATTGGTCGAAATATATTGATTTATTTATATTTCCTTTGTTTTTTATGGCCCCATTTGAGGAAATATATATATATATATATATATATATATATATATATATATATATATATATATATATATATATATATATATATATATATATATATATATATATATATATATATATAACCAGAAACTTGCTCTTTATTATATAAGGGAGATGGAATAAAATTTCCAATAAAAAAAATACCATATTTACTGAACGCTTCGCCGTTGATTTTCTGTTTCAGTAACTTACGGGATAATGATTCATCCCATTATATGTTTTTAACATTAATAAACTCTTTATATTCTAATTACAACTTAGCTAAATAGTCAAGTTTCGTGAAACTATTGTAACTGAGACGACACAAACTTCAGAGTTTAGAGGTACTGAATTTCAGGTGAAATGTTAATTATCGTTGGTAAACAAAAACGCTAGTTTCTTTCACAAAGACAGACAATATGAAAACACGCTATTTTCTTTTACAAGGAAAGACAATTTGAAAAGAGAGCTATTATACTTTACATGGATATACCATATACAATAAAACATTTTCTTTTTCAAGGCGAGACCATTTAAAAAAAAAAAAAAAGCGCTAGCTTATTTCACAAGGAAAAAAAATTGATAAAAAAAAACTCGTTTTCTTTTTCAAGGAAAGACAATATGCAAATGAACTCGAGAAACATTGGTTGGCTGACATTATTTTTTGACTACGTATGCCACCTGGCATGTTTACCCCTTCTCCCAAAAAGACCATCATTGGCAGTTCTCTTCATTCTAACCTAACCAAGAGCAAAGAATTCTCTCTGACCAAGAAGGAGCGATGGTTTTTAGCATATGGGACCCATTTCTTATATTAGAAAGGAATAAGTTATACACATTTAAATATATATATATATATATATATATATATATATATATATATATATATATATATATATATATATATATATATATATATATATATATATATATATATATATAAAACCAGGGCGCTGTTAATTGTACAAAATGAACTCCGTACCTCTGCCTTTTGTTCCAATATTACCAAACAGTCCTGAATAATGAGAAATGTTATTAAGATATTAGTTCCTTTGGCTGGAAATCTCACACAAATACTTTACTTACTTGGAACACTGAAGTGATGGAAGTATATTGGGACTAAAGTCCCAGATGTCCACTGTCTAAAATTTACACTGACATTATTTAGCTTCTGTTCTTGGGACCATTGTGCCTGCAAAGAGAAATAATCGTGTTAAATAAACTATAATATAACGATTAAAAGACGAATATCAACTATACTTTCATCAATCAAATTAGACTGATGACAAAAAGCATAATTCAGAACGCTCCTATATATTAACTATAACAGTGTACGCACCCCGTCAAAAATGACGGCTAAATACTTAGAGATATACACACGCACACACACAGGTCCAACCATTGCACTTTCATAACTACAACACGATGGTTCGGTAATTTGGGGAGAGTGTGGTTTCTGAGTGTACCTCTCTGGGTACCCTCTCTCAACAGGGCATGTACGACTCCCTTTCCTCACTATTTGAGGGAAGGGAAGGGATCGAGTAGTCATACATTTGGCAAATCTACTCAGCGTCATAGGATATAATTCATATATATATATATATATATATATATATATATATATATATATATATATATATATATATATATATATATATATATATATATATATACATAAATATATACATATATATATGTATATATATATATATATATATATATATATATATATATATATATATATATATATATATATATATATATATCATTAACTGCTAAGCTACAAACTACTTGAAAAAGCACAATGCTACAAGCACAGGGGCTCCAACAGGGAAAACATCCCAGTGAGGATAGGAAACACGGAAAAATAAAATTTTTAAGAAGAGTAACATTAAAATAAATATCTCCTTTATAAACTATAAACATTTTAACAAAACAATAGGAAGAGAAATAAGATAGAATAGTGTGCCCGAGTGTACCCTCAAGCAAGTGAACTTTAACCCAAGGCAGTGGAAGACCATGGTACAGAGGCTATGGCATTACCCAGGACTAGAGAACAATGGTTTGATTTTGGAGTGTCCTTCTCCTAGAAGAGCTGCTTACCATAGCTAAAGAGTCCCTTCTACCCTTACCATGAGGAGAGTGGCCACTGAACAATTACAGTGCAGTAACCCCTTGGGTGAAGAAGAATTGTTTGCTAATCTTAGTCTTGTCAGGTGCATGAGTACAGAAGAGAATATGTAAAGAATATGCCAGACTATTCGGTGTGTGTGTGTGTGTGTAGGCAAAACGGAAAATGAGCCGTAACCAGAGAAAGGGATCCAATGTAGTACTGTCTGGCCAATCAATAGCCCCCATAACTCTCTAGCGGTAGTATCTCAACGGGTGGCTAGTGCTAGCGTGTCTGGATATGTGTGCGCGCGCGCGTGTATATATATATATATATATATATATATATATATATATATATATATATATATATATATATATATATATATATATATATATATATATATATATCCAGACACGCTCCTTATCGTATAGGAGAGATTTCTTCAAATGTTTCTAAGGATATCTTTCCGAATTCTACTTTGTATTCTACAGTAGTTATAAGGCACAGTAACTGGACTCCATGCAGTAGGATAATGACAAATGTTAATTAATACCTGAAGAGTTTTTGTCTCTATCAATTATCTATAATTGATTCTCCATTCACATTAAATTCATTATGATGATATGGAGAATTCAGAATGACAGTTTCTTTCACTTGAAATAACTTGATAACTATATAGAACAACCTAATCCTGGGTATTCTTCTTTACACCATACATATTCATTATGAGACAACACTATCGTCCTATCCTTCTTTACCCCTCAATCAGTATATCAATTGAGCAGAGTTCAATAAAATATCACGATATCAAAGAGAGTGCAGTCGAAATCATCTACATCTCACAACTACAATTGGACTTACGAATTTTCTTCTTTGTTTTCAAAAATTAATAGGTATGACATATTCATATCATTATATTTAAAAACAATTAGCATCTACAGATATAAAATAGGTGCCCATTTTAATTACATTCCATCAATTACTAACTTAGAAATCATTAGGAATTATTACAATGGACAAAAAGAATCAAGATGTGTCATAATCTAGCCGAAAACGGACATTTTTTTCAACAGAGTAATCCCATTCCATAAAAGATATTATCAATAATTAAAAATAAAAAGGAAAAGTATTATCTTTGGAGAAATTATGATTTACATATAAATAGAATTATTAACGCGAGGCCTTTTCGCTGCGTAGCTCCCAATATTTCCCTTTGAAATATTTCAAAAAACGCCAGACCATAAGTGCAACCATAAGTGGCTAAATTAGTTACGTATGTAGAGAGAGAGAGAGAGAGAGAGGAGAGAGAGAGAGAGAGAGAGAGAGAGAGAGAGAGAG
>NC_090752.1:95918503-95948503 GCF_036898095.1 Palaemon carinicauda | reverse complement strand
GTCAGGTAAGCAGAATGCATTTACGAATTGCGTTCAGACATTGTGGCTGAGATCGTCAGTCCGAATCTAAGCAAAACAGATCACATCTTACTTGATAGTCAGTGAATAATGGAAGGAACTAATTAACTTTCACCTGGAGAAGGTATAAAAGGGGTAAGATGTGTGGGAGGAAAAGGTTGGTATCTATTCTATATGGCTTTATAAACTGCAACATCATCATCATCATCATATCATTATTATTATTATTATTATTATTATTTGCTAAGTTACAATCCTAGTTGGAAAAGCAGAATGCTATAAGCCCAAGGGGCTCCAACAGGGAAAATAGCTCAGTGAGGAAAAGAAACAAGGAAAAATAGAATATTTTAAGAACAATAACGTTAAAATAAATATTTCTTAAATAAACTATCAAAACTTTAGCAAAACCGGAGGAAGAGAAATTAGATAGAATTATGTGCTAAAGTGTAGCTTCAAGCAAGAGAACTCTAACCCAAGACAGTGGAAGGCCATGGTACAGAGGCTATGGCACTGTCCAAGACTAGAGAACAATGGTTTGATTTTGGAGTGTCCTTCTTCAAAAAGAGCTGCTTACCATAGCTAAAAGGTTTCTCCTACCTTTACTAGAGGAATGTGGTCACTGAACAATTACAGTGCAGTAGTAAACCCCTTGAGAGATGAATTGTACCTGTATTTATATAGCTGTTGAGTGGGGATACCTAAACGTGGTGAAAGGGTTTGTGCATTTCTTTGATAAACAAAGCTGTACTAGTCAGGGCCACCAATACTAGGTTGGTTTGCTATGAGCAACCAGACAAGTCTCTCACTACCCCCAATCCGCAGCGTTCAGCGTGGTGACGAAACCTGGCAAAATTATAGACATGGGTAAGGACATGTATGAGAACTTCATCCTGCAATGGACTGGAAACGGCTCCATTTGTTGTTGTTGTTAATAAGGTTTATTCTTTTCTCTCTTCTTATATATATCGGTCATTCAATTCCTTCAAAGATCACTTTGCAATATCATATTCTTCAAGGTTAAGCTATAAAGACATTTACTCATTAATGAGATTGTATCCTTTCATAGGATGCTATTGTGCATATGTTGTCATTATCTCATGAGAAACGATAACATTATCAGAATGTAAGTTTTGTTTTAAACTACGAAACACCTAGTGTTTTCTCTTAAATAAAGACATCACAGGTTTAAACAAGTAAATGAAGATTGGCCACTGGTCGTTATTATAATTTCTCTTCTTTCTGTTTTCTAGAAATTTATATATATATATTTTTTTTTTGCTTAAATTTTCTATCTTTTTATTTCTTTTCTGTCTCATTTCCTTACACTGAAAGCTTAATCTTAATAGAAACCATTATCAAAGCTTAGATTCCCTGTCCTAGTCCTAATTTTAGATTTCGTGATTATAGTTTCCTATCTCTTTTTATTTATGGATATGCCATCGTAATCATATTTAATTTAATGCTAGTTTTAATGTGTTCTAAATTTATCAATAGAATTTGATTTTCTTGTTACTTTTCAACATATTCTTATTTAATGGCAGTTTTAATATATGTTCCAAATTCATTAATAGGATTTGATTCTCTTATTACTCTTTCCAGAGGTAATCGTATTGCTCTTGAAGAAAAAAAAAAGCTAATAATTCCTTTTTTCTCCTTCGACTTTTATTATTATTATATCTTCAAATAAGATTGTGTCCTTTGAGACTTATTTCTTGCGTTTTCAGTTCGTGTTTTACTCACGGACCATTATCCCTGTCCGAAGAACATTTAGGATAATGAATTTTCAAGACATCACTGCCGAATAAAAAGAGAGAGAGAGAGAGAGAGAGAGAGAGAGAGAGAGAGAGAGAGAGAGAGAGAGAGAGAGAGAGAGAGAGAGAGAGAGAGAGAGAGAGAGAGAGAATTAAGAGCAAAATGAGCTGGTGGACAATAACCTTGCCGAGGTCCTACTTTGCGTCTACGTATATTCATTCATTATTTGCATTTGTCACTGAAAGTGATATTAGATCTGAATTTGGAATTGAATATAAGCAGTCGAAGTTGGTCAGAATTATACTCTGTAGTGTGACTCTACAATAATCAAAAGTCTTACATCTTGGTTCATCAGGCAGGGTAATCCAGAATTCATCTGTCTTGTTAAAAACCCCATCACATCAATGCAACTATTCTATTAATGGCTAACCTCCAGCGATGAAAATATTCTGTAGTAGTAGCAGTAGTAGTAGTAAGACAGAGAGAGAGAGAGAGAGAGAGAGAGAGAGAGAGAGAGAGAGAGAGAGAGAGAGAGAGAGAATCCCTGTATATCTAATAGCATTAATAGTATGAATTAGATTATACAAATTTTCAAAGAACCGTGAGTTCTTCATGTTCCTATGAAGGGAGGGGGGATCAGTTCTTCAAGAGATTAATATCATTACTATTATTAGGTTAACCACAACCTTAGCTCAAAAATCCGGATGCTATAAGCCCAAGGGTTTAACCAGGGAAAAGTAGCCTAGTGAGGAAAGGAAATAAAGAAATAAATAAATTATAAGAGAAATAATGAACATTTAGTATAAAATACTTTAAGAACAGTAACAACGATAAAATAGATCTTTCATACGTAAACTATAAAGAGTGTCAACCTGTTCAGCATAAAAACATTTGCTGCAATTTTGAACTTCTGAAGATAGTGACATACAAACTAGAAATGGGGTCCCAGTGATACCCTCTAACCTAAATAGTATTTAAGCCAGGACTCAGAGGAGAGAGTGAAAACCAAAATTAATTCCAGGATTTCCAGGCGGACACTGGAACTACTGTCTCATTCTCTCCCAGAAGGTGACGCTTCAATTCACCTGAGCGCACCAATCCTTGAAGTTCGGCCCGAATTTCAGGTATTCGACGCAAAGGCTCCTTTGAACGTAAGGTGATGTAGTTGAAGCACTCTCTCTCTCTCTCTCTTGCTTTTGTTGTTTTATATCTCTTCTGATTTAATCAATTTCTCAATAAAAATCTAATTTAGTTAAAATGTCTCTAGCATTCGGTAACAAACCTGTACAATACAAATATATTTCATTATTCAACTCTCATTTTTGTCTAATACCACAGATAAAAAAGCTATCTATTTCACTTTGGTCCTGAATTTGTTATAAATTATTCAAAAGAATAATCTAAAATCGTATATTATCATTTTAATAAATCTTCAAAATAAACTTATCCCAGAAAAAGAAATTTTGATTGTTTCGATGGTGTAATAAAATAATCTTACTCTGGCTAATACAACACTGGCGTGAAAGTAGATGTTTTTCAAAATCAGCAAAATCCTCTGACAATTATCTCAGGCCAATAAAAGTATAGAGAGAGAGAGAGAGAGAGAGAGAGAGAGAGAGAGAGAGAGAGAGAGAGAGAGAGAGAGAGAGAGAGAGAGAGAGAATAAATCTTATTAACCAAGTCCTTTCTAAAGACTCTCTTCCAATCCTCTTTCCGCCCGGAGCTTAAATAGAATTGTCTGTGAAATAAATTTTATATATATCTCAACTTCCTTCCCGGACTTCGTCGTTGTGACATATTACGCGTTAGATACTCGTCTATGCTTTAGGACTACCGTAGGCGCCCTGGGTCTTATTACGGCTTAATCCTGGCAATGTGTTCTCGGATGCAATCACTTACTGTTTTGATGGAAATTGGGACCACTTCCATCCAGGGACATTATAACGCAGTACATAAGGGTCGACTGAAATAGACAGCAGAGCATCAATTACACGAAGTCTCTCAAAATGCAAAGCTTTATTTATACGACGAGTCTCCCAGACTACAGAGCTTCCATTACACTACGAGTCTCCCAGACTACAAAATTCAATTCAAGTGTCTCCCAGACTGCAGAGCTTCGATTACACGACGAGTCTCCCAAACTACAGAACTTCGATTCATGAATCTCCTAGATTGCTGAGCTTTAATTACACAAATATTCTCCCAGACTGCAGAGCTTCAATTTAAGAGTCTCCCAGAATGCACACCTTCAATTCAAGTGTCTCCCAGATTGCAGAATTTCAATTACACGACGAGTCTCCAAGAATACAAAGATTCAATTAAACGAGTCTCCACACTGCAGAGCTTCTTCAAGTCTCCCAGATTGCAGAGCTTTAATTGCACGACAATTTTCCCAAACTGCATATTTTCAATACAAGTCTCCCAGATTGCTGAACTTCAATTTCATCATGAGACTCCCAGACTCCAGAGCTTCAATTACACGTCGAATATCCCAGACTGCAGATCTTCAATTACATGGTGAATCTTCCAGACTGAGGAGCTTCAATTACATGATGAGACTCCCAGACTCCAGATCTTCAATTACACGGCGAGTCTCCCAGACTCCAAAGCTTCAATTACGTGACAAATCTCCCACACTCCAGAGCTTCAATTACATGACAAATCTCCAAGACATCAGAGCTTCAATTACACGACAAATCTTCCTGACTGCAAAGCTTCAATTACACGAAGTCTCTCAGAATGCAAAGCTTCAATTACACGACAAGTGTCCCAGCAGTATTCCTTCTCTTATCATGAAGCATTTATGACTTTGGAGTAGACAGCCAGGAGCTGGGGCCTAGGAGGCCACTCAGAGTCCAACAGCTACTGGGGAGAAAACGCTAGAGTCACTATAAGTAAATGAAAAGGGTTTGGAGAACAGGAGAGAAACGATTTGAGAACGGGGACAAAGTAACAGAATACAAAGTAAGTGCAGGTTAAGGCCTCTGAAACGCAGCAAAAACCCTGAAGTAATACCTACAGTACAATGGCTATTTGCTGTACACTGACAAAACTAACAATCCACACAGCCCCCTAAGCCTTGGCCCTTATATTTGGTGAAGTTCCTAGGCAAAAACTAAAAAGACACATTATTATTATTATTATTATTATTATTATTATTATTATTATTATTATTATTATTATTATTATTATTATTATTATCCAAGCTACAACCCTAGTTGGAAAAGCAAGATGCTATAAGCCCAGGGGCTCCAATAGGGAAAAATAGCCCAGCGAGGAAAGGGAATAAGGAAATAAATAAATGGAGAGAACAAATTAACAATAAATCATTCTAAAAAAAGTAACAACGTCAAAACAGATATGTCATATATAAACTATTAACAATGTCAAATACAAATATGTCATATATAAATTATAAAAAGACTCATGTCCGCCTGGTCAACAAAAAAGCATTTGCTCCAACTTAGAACTTTTGAAGTTCTATTGATTCAACTAACCGATTAGGAAGATCATTCCACAACTTGGTAACAGCTGGAATAAAACTTTTAGAGTACTGCGTAGTATTGAGCCTCATGATGGAGAAGGCCTGGCTATTAGAATTAACTGCCTGCCTAGTATCATGAACAGGATAGAATTGTCCAGGGAGATCTGAATGTAAAGGATGATCAGAGTTATGGAAAATCTCATGCAACATGCATAATGAACTAATTGAACGACGGTGCCAGAGATTAATATCTAGATCAGGAATAAGAAATTTATTAGACCGTAAGTTCCTGTCCAACAAATTAAGATGAGAATCAGCAGCTGAACACCAGACAGGAGAACAAGGTAGAATGAAAGAATTAAAACACTTCTTCGGAATAGATTGATCACCGAAAATCTTAAAAGACTTTCTCAATAAGCCGATTTTTTGTGCAACTGAAGAAGACACAGACCTTATATGTTTCTCAAAAGTAAATTTGCTGTCGAGAATCACACCTAAAATTTTAAAAGTGTCATACAAATTTAAAGAAACATTATCAATACTGAGATCCGGATGTTGAGGAGCCATCGTCCTTGACCTACTTACAATCAAACTTTGAGTTTTGTTAGGATTCAACTTCATACCCCATAATTTACACCATGCACTAATTTTAGCTAGATCTCTATTAAGGGATTCACCAACCCCAGATCTACATTCAGGGGATGGAATTGATGCAAAGAGAGTAGCATCATCTGCATAAGCAACAAGCTTGTTTTCTAGGCCAAACCACATGTCATGTGTATATAGTATGAAAAGTAATGGGCCAAGAACACTACCCTGTGGAACACCGGATATCACATTCCTAGTAGGTTGGCCAGGGCACCAGCCACCCGTTGAGATACTACTGCTAGAGAGTTATGGGGTCTTTTGACTGGCCAGCCAGTACTACATTGGATCCTCCTCTCTGGTTACGGATCATTTTCCCTTTGCCTACATACACACCGAATAGTCTGGCATATTCTTTACATATTCTCCTCTATCCTCATACACCTGACAACACAGATTACCAAACAATTCTTCATCACCCAAGGGGTTACTGCACTGTAATTGTTCAGTGGCCACTTTCCTCTTGGTAAGGGTAGAAGAGACTCTTTAGCTATGGTAAGCAGCTCTTCTAGGAGAAGGACACTCCAAAATCAAACCACTGTTCTCTAGTCTTGGGTAGTGCCATAGCCTCTGTACCATGGCCTTTCACTGTCTTGGGTTAGAGTTCTCTTGCTTGAGGGTACACTCGAGCACACTTTCCTATCTTATTTCTCTTCCTCTTGTTTTGTTAAAGTTTTTATAGTTTAAATAGGAGATATTTATTGTTGTTACTATTCTTAGAATATTTTATTTTCCTTTTTTCCTTTCCTCACTGAGCTATTTTCCCTGTTGGAGCCCCTGGGCTTATAGCATACTGCTTTTCCAACTAGGGTTGTAGCTTAGTAAGTAATAATAATAATAATAATAATATACTCGCTATGGTGCCCGTCAACAACAACTCTTTGAGATCTAATACTTAAAAAATCAATAATAATTCTAAGAAACGACCCACCCACTCCCAACTGTTTCAGTTTGAAAACAAGGGCCTCGTGATTAACACAGTCAAAGGCAGCACTAAAATCAAGGCCAATCATTCGAACTTCCTGACCACAATTAAGGGATTTCTGTACAGCATTGGAGATTGTAAGAAGGGCATCACATGCTCCAAGGCCTTTATGAAAACCAAATTGCCTTCAGCAAACCTATTAAGACGTTTTGCCAGAAGACGTTAAAAAAATTAGATAATATGGGAGTTATGGAAATTGGGCGGTAATCAGTAGGGCTTGAGCTACCACAAACATATTTACAAAGAGGAGTAACATTACCAATTCTCCAACAAGTGCTAAAAGCTCCTCTTCTTGCTAACTTGGGCAAAATAACAGATAACTTCGGAGCTAAGAAATCTGCTGTCTTTATAAAAACAAAGGAAATATACCATTTGGGTCTACAACTCCATAAGCATCAAGGTCCATCAACAGAGAGATTTAATCTCACGAGATCGAAAAGCTAAACTAGTCAGTTTAGCCTCAGGAAAACAGGAAAGAGGAAGTTCAAGTTTTTCATTACTCTGTTTACTGTTAAAAACATCAGCCAAAAGGGTTGCCTTTTCCTTTGGACAGTGGGTGACTGAGCCATCTCTTCCGGAAAAAAAAGAAGAAGAAAAAAAAAAAGGGCCAAGATATTGACACATTGTGGGGGACATACGTATTCAAATGTCACAAAAGTAGCTCTTTAGCTGCACTGCTCTATCTTCCCAATAGAGAAGCCTCCAAAGATCTTGAGTAGGTATGCACGAGAAAGTGCTCAGTAAGGTAAGTCACTGGATTAAAAGATGACAAACCCACTTACTTATCAAAACTATTAAAATACTGGCTAAAGATGAGTTCAGTTAATGGCTACTTATCCATTCAAAACATTTTTGTAAAGTTATTCATTTTATCACCTACTGTTCCTTCTGAATTAACCTATTAACTTTGACTAAATTTAAATAAAATTGTCTATGTAGTTTAACGTTAAATGTTAATAATTCATTTAACTACAATTTAATATCAAGTAAATTATCTATTCAAGTTTCATTTAAATGAGACTAAAATGCTCAATCAAATCACTTTAAATTATTAGCAAATTATTGACTTATCAACTGAAATGGCATTATTCAATTATTTCTAATGAAGCTTAAAGCACAAGAAAAATTCTAAGGGAATATTTCAGAATTTTCTCTTATGAATTACCTTTTAAATTGGACAATCAACCTTTTCCATTCTTGTTTGAAGGGTTTGTCGGATATTTATATTTATATTCTCTCTCTTTCACCGAATCAACGTACCTAATTTATATCTGGGCATATTATATGGATATTTATTTGTTTATAGAGTTTAAAAAAAAAATTAATATTTAGATATAGTTATTGAAATGAGGAATATCATTACCTTTATGAACGATCGTTATATAGTCAATGAAATATCCTTGAATTTCAAAATACTTCGATTGAAATTAACAGACCACCTAATACGTTGACTTTACCTTTCAGATAAAATTACTTCGGAGAGAAAAGCTGTGTAATTCGTATTTTCCTCACATCCCAAAGTTCGACGGAAGATTTCCGACCTTCGCCTTTCGCCGAATTTTATTTTCTCTCCCAGAAAATGGTTTTTCAAAATGTCCGATTGATCTCGAAGCGAGTGCCAGAAAAAAAAAAAATTTTTTTTTTTTTTTTTTTTATACTTTCTTTTTATCGCTTTCCTGGCTTTTGCCGTTTCATCACATCGTTGGGTTGTGCTTTTGGAATACTGATGAACACGGATTTTGGGAAGAAATATTATCATGGTTTTCTTTTTATAAAAATCTTTTGGCTTAGTTGAGTGAAAAGTATTTCTTCTACTTCATTTATATAAAAACTTAATTTTTCTCTTCTTCTCCTGAGTCATTCACATAGGAAGGTTTGCATTAGCCATGCTCCTCCTATTGTTTGGCACACGCAGGCACACTATTCTACCAGTTTCCTTATTTCCTATCTTTATTGGACTATTTTCGCTGTTGATGCCCTTGGGCTTTTAGTACCCTGCTTTTCCAACAAGGGTTGTAGCTTAGCTAGTATTGTTTTTATTAATACTTGCAAAGCTACAACCCTAGTTGGAAAAGCAGGATGCTATAGGCCCAGTGGCCCCAGCAGGGAAAATAGCCCAGTGAGAAAGGAAATAAGCAAAAATAAAATTTTAAACAGTAACAACACTAAAATAAATTATTATTATTATTATTATTATTATTATTATTACTTATTATTACTTACTAAGCTACAACCCTAGTTGGAAAAGCAGTATGCTATAAGCCCTGGGGCTCCAACAGGGAAAATAGCTCAGTGAGGAAAGGAAAAAAGGAAAATAAAATATTCTAAGAAGAGTAACAACAATAAATATCTCCTATATAAACTATAAAAACTTTAACAAAACAAAAGGAAGAGAAATAAGATAGGAGAGTGTGCTCGAGTGTACCCTCAAGCAAGAGAACTCTAACCCAAGACAGTGAAAGGCCATGGTACAGAGGCTATGGCACTACCCAAGACTAGAGAACAGTGGTTTGATTTTGGAGTGTCCTTCTCCTAGAAGAGCTGCTTACCATAGCTAAAGAGTCTCTTCTACCCTTACCAAGAGGAAAGTGGCACTGAACAATTACAGTGCGACAACCCCTTGGGTGATGAAGAATTGTTTGGTAATCTATGTTGTCAGGTGTATGAGGATAGAGGAGAATATGTAAAGAATATGCCAGACTATTCAGTGTGTATGTAGGCAAAGGGAAAATGAACCGTAACCAGAGAGGAGGATCCAATGTAGTACTGTCTGGCCAGTCAAAAGACCCCATAACTCTCTAGCGGTAGTATCTCAACGGGTGGCTGGTGCCCTGGCCAACCTACTATATATACTCTATACAAAAATTTAATAAAGCAAGAGAAAGAAATTAGATAGAATAGTGTGCCCGAGTGTACCCTCAAGCAAGAGAACTCTAACCCAAGACAGTGGAAAACCATGGTACAGAGGCTATGGCATTACCCAAGTCTAAAGAACAATGGTTTGATTTTGGCGTGTCCTTCTCCTAAAAGAATCGCAGTACTTCTTTACCCTAAAGCAAAAGCTCTCCTCTACAATGATGAAGTGTCTTATCCCGTCTCTATGACCGATGGGAAAATATTTTCTCTTTTTTGCTAAAAATAATTAACTTTAAGATGTTTAATTGACCTTGATTCAACTGCTCTCCTCCTAGTTTAAACTCAATGCCTTCCACATAAATGTCCATCTATTGCTCTGTAACTGTTCTGATATTTTCTAGTTTTTTTTTTCCATTCTCGAGAAATTCAAGAGATGTTCATTCCAATCATTTTACCTAAGTTCTAAAAACAGCAATAATTAGTCTCGTTTTTATACATGTTCGATTTGCTCGTAACCTTGAGTGATTCGTCCTTCTGGTTTCATCTTAAACTGTTCTATTGAATAAGGCAGTTAAATACCAACATTCTTTTGTACCCTTCCTGTTCTTGGCTTTATACCTACACGGGAACTTTTAAACTTTATTCAGAGACTTTAGACCTGGCATTCTTCTCATGCCTTCTCAACGACTTGTCATGCAGACTGTCTCTTCCCAGTTACCAAACATCCCTCTAACACATTTTACTCCGAAAAATATTTTTATTTAAATTAACTTATTTGTTTGTAACATATTTTACTCTAAAATTCCTTTTATCTGAACTAACTTATTTTATCTATTTTTTTTTTTTTTTAAATTATGAGAGGTAACCTTCACAGCCTAGTTAAGTGCATTATTATGCCAATAAGTAAAAGTTCATTTTTTTTAAGCACGCTTTCCACATAACTGTGATTCTGAAATAAATATTTACTTGATAATAACGAACTCCAACTTCTATTCCTTTTAAGAAAGTCATTGTGGAGTTACGTAATTCATATAATACTTTTTTCTTTTTTTAAATTGACAACAATAGATAGCCAGCTTTCTATTGATACAATGCCTCTTCCATCTCTTCTATATCAACAAACAACTAGAGTTATTCTAACCTTTGATGGCAATTCCAAGGTATCTGAAGATTTTTTTATTTATATTGCAGTTCTCTTTACTATGGGGACTTTTCAGCTTAATATTAGCCTTTTTTTAGCCATTATTCTAATGATTTGATATATTTTCCTCTAAAAAGATCAGTATTCTTCATTTTCCTCTGGTCTAAATTATCCTTTGCTAACTTAATAATGTCATGAACATTGTTCAGCACTGGCATTGTTAACCACAATTAATTTTTTTCAGAGACTACTTTTATCTCATTTTAGTAAATCAAATACGGCCTTTTCCTTCTAGTGCCAAGACATGAAATTCTGGACCCACAGCTTGTTTAACAAAATCCAATAGCTGCCGATTTCTCAAACCTTTTCGCGTCAAGTTCACTCTTTTCTTTTGTCCTTCTCAGCCTTTTCTTTCTCCCCACACGGTTTAGTTAACTATAGCCCTTAGGTTACTTGAATTATTGGTTTTCTCCTACAAAAATAAATGCTATAACCCTTTCCGTTATATTGGATATTGCCCCAATTCTCTCTCTCTCTCTCTCTCTCTCTCTCTCTCTCTCTCTCGAGAGAGAGAGAGAGAGAGAGAGAGAGAGAGAGAGAGAGAGAGAGACAGAGTGTTCGCCTCAAAGACCCATAGGGAATATGAAGGTCTATGTTCATAACAATATACTCTGGCGTTTCTTTTTATCAGTCAGCTAAATGTCTGTAGAAATCATTGTCAAATATTTTCAGGAAAAATAAAAGAAAAGAAAAATATACATAAATGTTTATATATATACATATATATATATATATATATATATATATATATATATATATATATATATATATATATATATATATATATATATATATATACATATATATATAAATAAAATGAAAATTTCCGTAACATGCAGGTACAATGAATAAAGAATAACGAAAATCTTATCTGTTGTATCTAAACACTTCATCATTTTATTTTTAGTGAAAAACCACTTTTTCAGTTGATGAGAAATAAGTCGTGTTCCTCACGAGATCGATATTGCAATCAAATTATTCTCTTGCGTCACCAAACTGCTTCGTTACTAAGTCAACTATTCATTTTTCTCATTCGTTTCTCAATGTTGACTTTGTTCTTTACAATGGCAGTAGTTGGGGTTCTGAGAACATTGCCGAGGTTTTCCACCTGGCTTCAGCTAATTGGTTTCATCCGTTCCCTTTATATAACTGACATCAACGTGTGTAGCAGGTAAACTTAATTTCACTGCACCGAGGTGTTTTGAGAGAAAGAAAGATGATCAGTAGTTGCAATTTGTTTTCGAAAGGAAAAATCCTATGTAAATTGGATTATAAGCTTCGTAGGCCTTCACTATATGAACAGAGCAAGTAATATATCTAGAAATTTTAACCTCTACCTCCAAGTTTAAACATCGACGTGGTAGGGAAAAGTTCATTTGGGTTGTGGTAGTCTAATGAAAATGTTCAAGTTCGACTCTCGCTCCAGCTCGATAGTTTATTGTAGTGTGTGCAACCTCGCCATCATTGTGAGCTATGGAATGATGGGTTTTGAGAACCCTATAGGTCCACCAGCTGATTCATAAGAAGCCATTGCCTGGCCATCCCTGGTCTTGCCTAGATCATATAAATATATGGTTCGTCTCTACAGCATTGTCCTGCTAAGGCAATGTCAGTGTCCCTTGCCTACGGTATTCCTGTGCAACCTTTAAATTTTTAATTGTAATATGGGGAAATTTGTTTTGAAAACAAAAACGTATGATTTGATTCACGATAGGCATATACTACCAAGTGTAATCATACAGAAAAGGGGGATATACGTTTGTAAACACTGATGTAACAAAGAGCTCAATGGTCTATTGAAAAAATTACAATAGATCATCAAATATAAAAGAGTGGCAAACAGCCAATACTCGCTAGCAATGGGAGACGGCAAATCTGATGAATTATATCATGAAACACAAGAGATTAAGCTGTTATAGAGTAAGTTGACTATATCAAAACATCAACAAAAACATGTAATCAAGACATTATGCTCTTGTAATCGTGGATCTAAAAGTATTGCGCGTAGTCCTCGACAAAGATGAAGTGGTTTGAAAGAAAAAAAAATACGCTCAAACGAGAGAACAAAACTTCTGCTGTGATACAACAGTGAAGCACTTCGACTTGAAATCAGAGTATTGATAAACTTCTGTCGATAAGAATAATCTCTTCTATTTCGTGTACGAATTGTTAACCATTAAAGGTTTAAAGGCCGCTCATGAATGGCAGAGGCAAGGGACAGTGACATTGCCCCAGAAAGCATGGTAATGCCGTAGAGGATGACCATATATATATATATATATATATATATATATATATGTATATATATATATATATATATATATATATATATATATATATATATATATATATATATATATATATATATATATATATGATCAGCGCCCTAGTGCCCTCTCCACACAAGCTAGGACCAAGGAGAGCTAGGCAAAGGCTACTGATAACTCAGCAGATAAACCTATAGGCTCCCTCAAAACCCCATCCTTAGCTCAAAAGGAGGGTGAGGTTGCAGCGTCCTAAGGTACTAACGACTTTGATTGATTGGTTGAATTGAGGTTTCCTGGCATCAATCGATCAATCTAACTCGCTAGTTCCTTTGGTCACTGCAACCTCACAACGGGACACGAACTCCATTCTGGTGATTACCAGTCAGGGACGTTACCACATACGCCACCACAACCTTAAATTGGAACAGATGGAATAATAGGAAAATATTATAAGAAATTATGTGGCGTCACAAATCACAGGGGTCAGTCCATCCAATATTACAATGAAGTCTGCAATGACACAATGGCGTTAAATGAGTCAAATGGGTGTTAAAAGTAGTTGCTTGTTTGGTCAAAACAAAAAGCAAAAAATATCTAAAAAGTGGAATCAGGGACAGCTTTGATATGAAAACATATTCAAAACTACAACTATGATTATTACGGATAGGCATAAAGGGCAAATCAAGCTTCCACAAAAAACACGGAAACAAATAAAGATAAATAAAAAAAAAAAAAATCAATGCATGTAAACAAAAATTTCATATAGAGATTCATGTGAACTGAAAGATACCTCTATTCTCACTCTGAGAACTTTCCTAATTGCCTGATACTTCATTAAATCATTTCAGAGATAGTTAAACTGATAATACCACCCTACCGTTATTATCCATAAATTGAAGAATAATGTATCTATCTATCTATCTATCTATCTATCTACCTATATATATATATATATATATATATATATATATATATATATATATATATATATATATATATATATATATATATATATATATATATATATATATCTTCAGCCGAAACGAATGGTATCGATTCAGTCGGGAAAAAAATCCAAAAAAGATTATTTGTGAATTTCATCTTTCATAAAATTGTTTTTAAACACGACGTGAAAAACGATAATCTCAGGATATAAGATCCAGTTTCCGTTTCCCGCCTCTGGTACTTCCGATCTACAATTTGTGGAAATACTAAATGTAATATTTCCTTAGGCCTAAATCTTGTGTGCCTACTTCTCACGGATCTTATCAGGACGGCGCGAGCGAGCTTGTGCGGGATAAAATTCGAAACAAAATCAATCTAGTTTTAGGCTTCATGAGTAAATATTACGCATGTACACATACAGTTTTATATGTATGAATATGAATATGAATATATATATATATATATATATATATATATATATATATATATATATATATATATATATATATATATATATATATATATATATATATATACATACATATTTACATATATATATATATATATATATATATATATATATATATATATATATATATATATATATATATATATATATATATATCTTTATTCAATTATATAAACATCTGATGAAAGTAAATCATACATAGCAAAGACAAGTTACAGTAAAATTGTATCATGGCGTTACAAGAAAACATGTTTCACTACTGTACCAACGATAGACTAAAACAAATTTCTTTTACCCGCTTCAACTTTTTCACTTTGCCCCACGCGCTCAACATTTTTTTTTATAACCATGTTACCTCAGATTTATCTTTGCGAAGGAAAGGTCTAAAGAAAGTAGAATTAAAAGAGTAATGTGAGGAAAAAAATAGAAAAGGAACACTAACTGTTTTAGCGCAAACATCAAAGGCGGGAGTTTTATCAATTGTATCACCCTTACATTGCCTTGTGTAATCAAATTTGCATTTCCTTTATTGGTGAAATAAAATTTATAGCCAAGCCGTATTGTCAATTCTATTATGATGCTTAACACTTCAAAGAAAAACAGATGGTCAAACAGAATGAAATTCCAGGAATTAAAACAATGATGAACAGTACATCTCCCATGTCTTTTATCTCTCAAGCATCATACAAACAAAACTTGAATAATTACCGAAAGAAAATATTAACCCAAATGAAAACAAAAAATAGACTAAACTTGAGCGTCAACAAGAGAGGCATGAGCCAAGTGCATCATTTGCATAATCTAATCATATACATTATGCAAATCCGACTGCATTAACTATGCACAGGGGAGGCCGGAAGTCTTGTCCTCAAAGCGAATGCCGGTTCTTTGCGAAATTGAGTCAGTAATAAACCAGAGGAGAGAGAACTTTTTTTTAAACTATCAGAGGTAAAGAATCCAGTAAACTAAAAGCATTGGGGTTTAAACAAGCAATTTAAAGATTTAAAGGCTGCTCATGAATAGCAGAGGTAAGGGACAGTGACAATACGCTAGCTAGAAGGACAATGCCATAGAGACTGACCATATATACATATGATCGGCATCCAAGACCCTTTTCCTTCATTGTTAGGACCAGGGAGGGCAAGGTAATGGCTGTTAATGACTCAGCAGGTAGATTTATAGGCTCCCCAAACGCCCTCTTCTTAATTCTAAATGATGGCGAGGTTGCAGACACTGCAAGAAACTATCAAGCTTTAGCGTGACTCGAACCCCAGACAGGCGGATCTCCAGGCAGGGAAGTTTCCATTAGGCCACCATAAAAAGCAATTATCGCTTAAAATTCTGCACCATTCTGAGGGATGCAAGTTAAGAGGTCGTTTTCGTGAATTGGTGATTGGCTGAATGAAAGACTTTACTGAATAATACTCAGTTTGTATAAAAAAAATTATAAGTTTACTTTCCTTTTTTTTTTAAATTTCATTAAAAAAAATGAACACCGACAGTCCATGATGTGTTCACCATACCGATAATTATAGCCTGTATTGTGAGATTAAAATTCAGCAACCAGTTCAGCGTATTTTGTAGCACCAGGAAAACCATTCATGAAGATATCTAGAATAGTGACTTTTTTAATAATTACGGTTGGGACTTTCGACGAGAGAGAGAGAGAGAGAGAGAGAGAGAGAGAGAGAGAGAGAGAGAGAGAGAATAATTTTTTTTAGAGATGCTTACAGACAAAGGCCTATTCATAGTATGCTGAGTTTCGCAATGAGTCTGTAATTCCTACGACACTCATTGTGAATACGTGGATTTAAATGCTTGGTCTGAATGGCGCTTACGTGAACACCAGCCGTCGTGTTCTAAAAGACGCAGTCCCAAATAGTTCATTTTGCTTTGTACGGAATGATAATTAGCACTCTATACAAGCATTCACTACTATGCTTTCCATAGACTCAACACCATAACTAGGTTATAATTTCCAATTATTCTTAATAAAGCGTCCAATCATTTAGGACTTTCCCTCTAAATAACTTCGCCAAAAAACACCAATGACAACAACCCTAGCAAGATATGCCTTACTAAATGATCAAGAACGAACAACTGTATTATTTACACACACACACACTAAATTATCGAGTAGGTTACCTAGGTTTAATTTAAGGAAACTATATAAATCTTACTTTAAGATGCGGTATTATCAATATAAATTAAAATAAAATTGACAGAGATTTCTAAAAGGATTTAATGAACAATTGCATACTTATCTTTTATTATTCATGCTTACTTTAGGAACCAAATTAAAAGTATTTACATTTTTATCCATTCGGAAGATCAAATCATACAAGCGCATTCTTTCTACGCCTTATCTTCGAAACCAGAAGACGAGAAAGCAGGTAAACATCGATAAGTATAGACTCCATTACATATCTAATCAGAAATATATTATCTAAATGTAATGAAGTTAAAAGATAACTTTCAATGCTTATAAGACAACAAAAGAATACGAAATCACATTCTGGGCCTTTTTCTAATCTAATCTACATTGTTATCTGTGTGAGAAACAATAACATCCTTAGTGGCAGGATCCAAGAACCCTTTCCTATGATCATGTAATTGTTCCTTTCAGAAAACACTCAATCCAAACAAGTTCCTTTCATGATCAAATTTTTGTAGCGACTTCATTACGATCAATATTCTCCTAAAACACCTTCTTTATGTTTTATTTAAATGTCCATTACTATCGAATAATAATAATAATAATAATAATAATAATAATAATAATAATAATAATAATAATAATAATAATAATAATAATAGTAACAACAATAGCAATAATAATAACAAAAAAAAGTTATCAGAAATATAATCACAATCTATTGCTATCATTAGGGTAAATAATTTTTCATCTCCTTAATGGTAGGATACGAATATGCTTGAAAATGTAATGGAAATTAGAATATAAATACGTCCTTGACACTATTTTAAAACTTTTTATTTTTTTTTTTTTATAAAATAAGAAAAAATAGAAAAAAATTTATATAATATATATATATATATATATATATATATATATATATATATATATATATATATATATATATATATATATATATATATTAATATATTATCTTTGTGGCTCAGTGGTTAAAGTCACTGGAACCTCAGATTTTTGGGCCCGGGGTAAAGTTTCTTGGCGTCCAAAAGCTATTATAGTAAAGTTGATTCCCCTTGGGTCTCTGATGCCGAAGTTGAGATAATCCAGATATTAAGAGGTATACATACACACACACACACACACACATATATATATATATATATATATATATATATATATATATATATATATATATATATATATGTATATATATGTATATATATGTATATATATATATATACACACACACACACACACACACACATATATATATATATATATATATATATATATATATATATATATATATATATATATATATATATATATATCTCAACGAGGATCCTCTTAGCAAAATCGTATATCCCTATCTTTAGAAACAGGAAAGGAGTAATTATTCAGTTTAATCCTATTATCTGTAATAGTTTGGTCAAGTGAAGGGAAGGAAGGAAGAGCAGTCACTAAGAGATTGGCCGAACGATTTCTTCTTTTAATTATATGTGGAGCAAAGTTCTAGAAAGAGTCATAGAAAGAGCATAAGAGAGTTGTGGAGACAGGTGGGGCATTAGGTAGTAAGTACACAAGAAATCTGAAAAAATAAAATATTAGACGAATGGTTCTGTAACAGGAAAAACGTGAAATAATTATGTTAATCTATACGATAAGAGGGGATAAGTTACTTCAATATTCATGTCAAATTGAAAACTGCGGGGTAAAAAGTTGAATCCTAACAAAACTCAAAGAATGATTGTAAGTAGGTCAAGGACGGTGGCTCCTCAACATCCGGATCTCAGTATTGATAATGTTTCTTTAAATTTGCATGACTCTTTTCAAATTTTAGGTGTGATTCTCGACAGAAAATTTACTTTTGAGAAACACATTAGGTCTGTGTCTTCTTCAATTGCACAAAAAAATTGGCTTATTGAGAAAGTCTTTTAAGATTTTCGGTGATCAATGTATTCTGAAGAAGTGTTTTAATTTTTTAATTGCACCTTGTTTTGAGTATTGTCCTCCTGTCTGGTCTTCAGCTGCTGATTATCATCTTAATTTGTTGGACAGAAACTTACGGTCTATTAAATTTCTTATTCCTGATCTAGATATCAATCTTGCCACCATTGTTCAATTAGTTCATTATGCATGTTGCATAAGATTTTTCATAACTCTGACCATCCTTTACATTCAGATCTCCCTGGACAGTTCTATCCTGTTCGTAATACTAGGCAGGCAGTTAATTCTAATAGCCAGGCCTTCTCCATCATGAGGCTTGTGACGGCGCCGAGTAAGGGTGTGAACTCAAAGGGAGATTGGAAACGACTGAGTTATATTATTGTGGAACACTCTCCTTATATACAAAACCTCAAGGCAACAGGACATGACAAGTTCACAAGACAGACAATATCACAGAGGAAAAACCAGACATGAATTTTCTTGTTCGTTTTAGTGCAAGGGAAGAGCGAAGATACAAGCATAATATATACAAAAGGAATTATGTACAATTGTGTGAAACACGGTTGGTACATGGCTCCCCCCCTAAAAATGACATACTGTACATGTTAAATAGGGCTCCCTGATCTAGAGAGGCAAACTGTAGGCGGGTCATCTGGCAGAAGATAAGCAGGTTTTAGACGATCAATGGAGACCCAGTCTTCTTTGCCCCGAATGTTTAGGAGGAATGCTTTCGGACTGCTTCGGATCACAAGGAAAGGGCCCATGTAAGGGGGCGTTAGTGGTGGCTTGCTGGTGTCGTTGCGCAGGAAGACGTGCGTTGCAGAGTGCAAGTCCGTTGGTATGTGATGCTTCGCTGGGGGCTTGTAAATCTGGTGGCACGGAGTAAATTTTCCCACGATGTGACGTATGCGCTGGAGATCGTCGGAGGAGGTTGTAGAAGGAAAGAATTCGGCAGGGACGACCAACGGGTCTCCATACACCATTTCGGCTGCCGAGACGTCGAGGGCATCTTTAGGAGTGGTCCTTAGTCACAGGAGGACCCAGGGAAGCTGAGTAAACCAGTTGCAATCCTTGTAGCGGGACATCAAAGCTGCTTTGAGGGTGCGATGAAAACGTTCAACCATTCCATTGGCAGCGGGGTTGTAGGCCGTTGTCTGATGTACGGTGATGCCCAGGAGATTCGCTAATGACGTCCATAATTGAGAGGTGAAAGTGGTTCCCCTGTCAGAAGTAATATGGTCAGGGATACCGAATCTTGAGATCCATTTAGAGAGTAAGGCAGATGTACCTGAGGCGGACGTTGCAGTTTCGAAACCATTCCTCCTAAACATTTGGGGCAAAGAAGACTGGGTCTCCATTGATCGTCTAAAACCTGCTTATCTTCTGCCAGATGACCCGCCTACAGTTTGCCTCTCTAGATCAGGGCGCCCTATTTAACATGTACAGTATGTCATTTTTAGGGGGGGAGCCATGTACCAACCGTGTTTCACAAAGCCAGTCGGATATTTCTGGGAAGGTGTCCTCGGGTATCGCCGCGAGAACATAATCCGCTTTGGTGGTTGAGCGAGTCGCGCCCCTGATACGAAAGTGGACTTTAGTGCGTTGAAACCAAGCAAACGCCTCTCCAGTGGCGAACGGTGAAAGTTTCAATGGGTCGGCCGCGGCGCCAACTGAATTAGTCTCCGTCATAGTACCAACGATGGAGGGGCGAGGGAGGTGGGGGTGGAAGGCAGTGGGAGCGAGTCGACTTCCGGGGTCACCAATGTGACGGCGCCGAGTAAGGGTGTGAACTCAAAGGCAGATTGGAAACGACTGAGTTATATTATTGTGGAACACTCTCCTTATATACAAAACCTCAAGGCAACAGGACATGACAAGTTCACAAGACAGACAATATCACAGAGGAAAAACCAGACATGAATTTTCTTGTTCGTTTTAGTGCGAGGGAAGAGCGAAGATACAAGCATAATATATACAAAAGGAATTATGTACAATTCTGTGAAACACGGTTGGTACAGGCTCAATACTACACAGTATTCTAGAAGTTTTATTCCAGCTGTTACCAAGTTGTGGAATGATCTTCCTAATTGGGTAGTTGAATCAGTTGAACTTCAAAAGTTCAAAGTTAGGGCAAATGTTTTTATGTTGACCAAGCTGACATAAGTCTTTTTATAGTTTATATATGACATATCTGTTTTTTATGTTAATAGTTTATATAGGACATATATGTTTTGACGTTGTTACTGTTTTAGAATGATTTATTGTTAAATTGTTCTCATCATTTATTTCCTTTCCTCACTGGGCTATTTTTCCCTATTGGAGCCCTTGGGCTTATAGCATCTTGCTTTTCCAACTAGGGTTGTAGCTTAGTTAGCAATAATAATTATAATAATAATAATAATAATAATAATAATAATTATTGCATGCATTGTTTAGTGGCTACTTTCCACTTGGTAGGGGTAGAGGAGACTCTAGCTATGGCAAGCAACTCTTCCAAAAGGACACTCCCAAAATCAAACCATTAATTTCTAGTCTTGGGTAGTGTCATAGCCTCTGTACCATGGTCTTCCCCTGCCTTGGGTTTGAATTCTCTTGCTTGAGAGTACACTCAGGCACACTATTCTCTCTGTTTCCTTATTCCCTCTCCTCACTGGGCTATTTTCCTGTTGAAGTCCTTAGACTTATAACATCATGGTTTTCCAACTAAGGTTGTAGCTTAGCTAGTAATAATAATAATAATAATAATAATAATAATAATAATAATAATAATAATAATAATAATAATAATAATATCCGCATTCCACTCAAAATCTAATCACCTGTCACTAGTTTTGGCAACCGTCTTTGATAAATTGTTTTGTGTGTATATATATATATATATATATATATATATATATATATATATATATATATATATATATATATATATATATATATATATATATATATATATATATATGTATATATATATATATATATATATATATATATATATATATATATATATATATATATATATATATATATATACATATATATATATATATATATATATATATATATATACATATATATATATATATATATATATATATATATATATATATATATATATATATATATATACATATATATATATATATATATATATATGTATATATATATATATATATATATATATATATATATATATATATATATATATATATATATATATATATATATATATATATATGTATATATATATATATATATATATATATATATATATATATATATATATATATATATATATATATATATACATATATATATATATATATATATATATATATATATATATATATATATATATATATATATATATATATATATAATGTATAATGTATATATATAAAGAAAAAAAAATCCTCCAATTTTGCTGGTGGACGTAGTAATGGCCACTGAATATTTTTATGTCTTACCAATTAAGGTCATTCATTTACAAAACAAACATAGGGATAAAATGTGATAAAACTTACAGCCACCAAATCGGAAATATTTATAAATCTGAAATTACAAACATTAACATACATATAACTGTTTTATGTTGATAACGCGAAAATTAATTCCATTGACATTACCATAATTTATATTGCTAATTCTGTCAATACAAATTAACATTCACTGCACGTTTTGCCCGTAAAAAAAAAAAAGATAAAAAATCATCACTGTAACATATTTACGGTTATTTTTGTTTCAAAACCTATTCTAACAAGGCGAGATTATAGGCATTAAACACCTCTCTAATTAAATATACACACACAACACAAAAACAAATGCGGCCGTTTCTAGTCCACTGCAGGACAAAGGCCTCATAGGGTTTGGCCAGTGTGGATTGGTGATGTTGGGAGACTTTTTTCTAATCGCTCACAGCAAATAAACTTAGTAAAGGTGGTCCTCACTAGAACAGCTTTGCTGATCATGGCGATACGTAAACCCTTTCCTCGTTTCAAGGTACTCCCACTCAGAAAGGGACATATATATATATATATATATATATATATATATATATATATATATATATATATATATATATATATATATATATATATATATATATATATATATATATATATATATATATATATATATATATATATATAAAACGGCCTTTAAAAAGAATTTCATGATCTAGTTGACTTATTTCACATGATTTTGTATTCAAGTTCTGCTTCCTGTGTTAAAATATTCGTCATAAATAATAACCTTTGATTGTCTTCGTTCTTCTGTAATAAGTAAAAGAAAATTTAGCCCTCTTTCCTGTAAATTTAAATGTGAAGCGAAATCTTTCAATGTTTACAATTGGTAATCGAAGAGATAATATCTTTAATTGGAAAATTATATTTCATGTTTTTAGTAACACCGAACACATGTTGATAAAATTCTAATTGTTGGAATGAGAACAAAATTACGTGACGGAGGTCTTTTCAAGTAACATCAAAAGGTTTTACTTTCAATTATATTTCAGTGAGGATAAACAGACGAATTCCTATACTGGTGACCCGATACTCATATAGAATTCTCTAAACCCCCATAAGAAGGCTGATGAGAATCAGCGATCCAATAAAGAACACTCAAACGAATCTATTTTACAATAAAAAACATTTCAATAATTGCATCAACAGAATAAGATTAAGCAACACCCACACAAAATACTACAAAGCAAGAAACAGTAAAATATGTAAGGATTATTTTACCAAAAAATAAAAACCTCTAAATAACTGCAGCAACGGATTAAAATTAAGTAACGCCCTCAACAACAACAAAAATACAAAGCGAGCGAGAAACAATAAAAAAAAAAAAAAAAAAGTAAGACAAAAGAAATCCGTAATCTGTTCCGGACACGTTCAAAATTCGAGCCGTGAGCAAAGCAAGAATGTTAACGAAGACGAGATATGCACTGGAAATATTCGTAACAAAAAATGAAATGTCCTTAGGGAAACGAGGGGAAGGGAAGGGCGAAGAAAAAAAAAACATCCAAGGGGAAGTAGCGAGGGGAAGACGAAATCACAGGATAGAGGGGAGAGAGATGGAGACGACCTGAAGAGTCCAGGAATGCCACGGATCAAGAGCTGGAAGGGAGGAGGGTGGAAGGAAAACTATAGGTTTAAAGGGTTTAGAGGTCGCTCATGAATGGCAGAGGCAAGGAACAGTGACAATACTCTGACTGAAATTCCCTAAAATTTGACCATACATTCATATCAACAGGGCCATAGCATCATCTCCACCCAAGCTAGGATCAGGGATAGCCAGGCAATGGCTGCTGATGACTCAGCAGGTAGATCTATAGGCTCCTCCAACGGGCCACCCCCCTCCCCCTTCCTTAGCTTACAAGGATGGTGAAGTTGCTTACACTACAAGAATCTATCGAGCTTGAGCGGGACTCGATCTCTATTCCAGCAGAATGCCAGGCAGAGACATTTCCAGTAGGCCATAGAAAGGGACGTACTGGGAGATCTTCATAATGCAATTGGATGTTCCTTGTGGTACTTCACAGCACATTTTGGTAACGTGCCCGATTTATTTGCAAGATTTTGGAATGAACTTCTTAATAAGGCAGTTGAATCGATGGAACCTCACAAGTTAAAATTTGTTGCAGAGTTTTTAATGTTCAACAGGCTGACCCAAATCTCTCTTCACAGTTTTTAAACGGAAGATCAATTTTAACGTTATTACCGATCTTGAACAATTTTATATCAATTTTTCATTACTTCTCAGGTAGTTTATTCATTTCAAAATTTCCTTTCCTCGCTGAGCTATATTTCCCCGTTGGAGACCCTGGCTTATAGAATCATGCTTTTTCAACTACTGTTGTAGTTAATAACAACAATAATAATAATAATAATAATAATAATAATAATAATAATAATAATAATAATAATAACAACATGCTTATCTAAGGAAAACTGTAATTTTATTAAGAAGAGCTTAAAATTCTTATTTCATTTGAGAATATTAATAAGCTCAGTGAAATAATTATTAACACTATTAACACAAATGCAAATAAATATACAAGTATAAACAGTTGCCATACTCATTTTTTTCTTCTTTTTCCAGCTTTATTCACAAGTTTGAAAAGAAAACGTCTTTCAGAAGTTCCAGCGTGAGCAATTAAGGATATTTCATATCTTGCCTAAAATAGAGATTATTTTACAACTCTTGCGAAAATTGATATTATTTCATATTTGCCGAAAATTGAGATTATTTCACATCTTGCAAAAATTGAGATTATTTCACATCTTGCGAAAATTGATTTCACATATTGCGAAAACTGAGATTATTTCACATCTTGCAAAAATTGAGATTATTTCACATCTCGCCGAAAATTGAGATTATTTCACATCTCGCCGAAAATTGAGATTATTTCACATCTCGCCGAAAATTGAGATTATTTCACATCTTGCAAAAAGTGAGATTATTTCACATCTTACAAAAATTGAGATTATTTCACATCTTGCAAAAAATGGAGATTATTTCACATTTAGCCAAAAATTGAGATTATTTCTCATCTTGCAAAAACTAAGATTATTTCACATCTTGCAAAAATTTGAGATTATTTCACATTTTGCCGAAAATTGAGATTATTTCACATCTTGCAAACATTGAGATTATTTCACATCTTGCGAAAATTGATGTCATTTCACATTGAGTAAATTGAGGTTAATTCACATCTTGCGAAAATTGAGATTATTTCACATCTCGCCTAAAATTGAGATTATTTCACATTTTGCAAAAATTGAGATTATTTCACATTTTGCGAAAATTGAGATTATTTCACATCCTGCCTAAAATTGAGATTATTTCACATCTCGCCTAAAATTGAGATTATTTCACATCTCGCCTAAAATTGAGATTATTTCACATCTCGCCTAAAATTGAGATTATTTCACATCTCGCCTAAAATTGGGATTATTTCACATCTCGCCGAAAATTGAGAATATTTCACATCTCGCCTAAAATTGAGATTATTTCACATCTCGCCTAAAATTGAGATTATCGACAACACTTAAAACAGGACTTTTCCTCGGTGATTAACATAACATTACTTATGCAAGGAGGAAGAACGATAAAAGAAATGCACGCAAATGGCACAAAGATAATCCAGGAATATCGAATCAACATCGTTAAGGAGATAACAAACATAAGATATGAGATGACAATATTTGATAAATGGTTTGGATATAAGATAGAGATAACGCAGTGATAAGAGAGGGGGAAAAGACGAAGGAAATGAGGGTAAGGAAGAAAGAAAACCGGAAGATAAGGGAAATGCCTTTGAAAAAGGGGAAAGAACATAGGGGAAAAAAAAACAGTAAATTTCCTTATAAATCAAAAAGATGAAAAGACAAGCTGAAGAAAGAAGCATCCTTCGTAAGAAATACGGAAGAGGTAAAATAAGGTGATGCACTAAATTAAAAAAAGAGTAGATAGATAAATCACAGGTATTCTTGAGTGAAAAGGCGAAACTTTAGGGATACCAAAGCGAGAATAGATATTTCCTCGGGCTGTGGAAGGAGAGAAGAGGAACAAAATGGTAGGTGTAGGAAATACCATTCTGGATCCACGAACGTCACACAAATAGAAAGCCAAATTGAATAAGGACGTTGGGAGGAAAAAAGACACATTTATATAAAGCGTGATGAAAATGGTTATATCCCAACCATGACTAAGGACATGTCTGAGGCCTTTGTCCTGCAGTGGACTAGAAACGGCTGCATTGGTGGTTGTTAATATTGGCCATATATATATATATATATATATATATATATATATATATATATATATATATATATATATATATATATATGTGTGTGTGTGTGTGTGTGTGTGTGTGTATATATATAGAGAGAGAGAGAGAGAGAGAGAGAGAGAGAGAGAGAGAGAGAGAGAGAGAGAGAGAGAGAGAGAGAGAGAGAGAATTTGCAAAATGAAAACTGGAAACTTAAATTATATATAAACAGAAGACTTATCTACAAAGCAGTATCGAAATTGAAGTAAACAAACTTGCTAGAATAAACAACGAGAGGGAAGGGAGTTGTTTATCAACTAAACTAAAACTCCAGATTTAGATAAAAGCCAACAGAAATGTATAAAGCGAATATAATTTTATCCCTTGCGTAATTAAAACATCAAAGGAAGACTGGAAAATTCTAAGCCTTTCAACCTTCAATTAATAATAATATAAATTGTGATAACAAAAGGACGAGGTATATTTCATAAGGAAATTATTGGAAATTTATATAATAAAGAAAAATCAATATGAATACAGAGGAAATTTCAATGCAAACTATTTCTATTTCTTAAAGGGAATGTAAATATCCATTCTGGAAAGTTTATTTATATATATATTCTTTACGCTTCTTTCCTTTCCCTGCCATACTGTTCCTTACTACATAGATTGATTGACTTATCAATCAAAGGTAACTTTAGAGGTGATCCACAGCAAAATCTGATTATTGTTGAAAGCTTTTGAGAAAAAGATAAATTCTTGTTTCCAGGATTTACGGGAATTTTGTGTAGTGACAAAAAATTAATTTATTTAATAGAGTGAAATATACTGTATATATGTCTACGTGTATACTGAATTAAGTACGCTATATGAGTAAAAGTTTTACTATTAATTTGCTCAAATGATATCTATTTACATGTATGTATGTATGTATGTATGTATGCATGTATATTTCCACAAACAAAATATTCAGGCAAAAGCTGGGTGCCAATGTAAACTTGCAGACAGGTCGATATTATATCCCAGCAAAAGGATTTGTAGATCATCGTGTCCTATTCACCGGCTGTGCCTCCCCAGATACAAACATCTAATCACCCCCCCCCCCCCCTCCCCGCTCTCATACCTTCAATTTTCATTTCGCCATACATTCTATCCTTACGTCCGCTATTTGGCAGCGGCAAATGTTCAATGAAAAAATCTCACTTCCCAAAATCTCTATAAGTCAATTGGTATTTTCGATAGGGTGAATATACGATTAAATAGGGGACTAAAGGCCGATTCACACGAGCCGTTTTCTTTCTGACAGACTGGGTGGTGGCTAACTTCCGTCGAAATGTTTTACATTCACACGAGGCGTTCCGTATCCGTTTACCAGCGCGCGGTTTCCATTGTATACTTAGAATCTGTCACGTGAACACAGAGTAAATTACGACAATTTGGACACTATAAGATGTTGGTTGTTAACTATGTTGATAAAATAAGTTATGCGACTTCATTATACTCTATGCACCATGCCAAGAATATTAAAATTATGATAAACTCACCTGTTTTATTTAATGTCTCTCCAGTCATTTTCCATATCTTTTATTTCTGTAAATTATTTCTATACATCTTGTTTGCCATGTCAAACATCTCCCATACCCTTGAAAAAGTTTAATTAACCTCTAATACATGGTATCAACAACAAACTAACTAATTTCTATGACTCTATACTATGAGGAAAAGTCGGGTTGTAAGCCACGAAACGAACGGGTACGATACAGGTTCTAGTTCACACAAAACATCACCCACCCGTTGGTTGGGACGGGTGGCTAACGGCCGTCAAACCGGACGAGGTTTCTTGGGAAGGAAGCCGAGCCGACTCGGACGGCTGACGTCCGAGGGCCGCCGTCAGCCTAACGGGTCGTGTGAACAGTTGCATTTGAATACACGTAAGAAAGCTAGACGCCGCTTAACCGACGGCCAGCCTGTCGGAAAGAAAACGGGTCGTGTGAAACGACCTTTTTTATTCGTCAAGACTACTTACTACCCCAGTCGCTGTGCACTTGAATCTCTCTTTTCAACCCTATAAACTTGGATTAAACCAAGGGCTGCACCTGAGCTTCGATTCCAACTTCGTTTGGTACAATATTCCCTCAATAATTCAATGTTCTTTGTTTTTAAAAAATCAGCCATTAGTGATGCCAGAGTGCTCTATACGATATATCTTGTGGTAACTTATTGGAAACATCCTAACTGGCGATCTACCGGACTGGGGTTCGAGTAAAGCTTAAGCTCTATAGTTTCTTGTAGTCTTTGCAACCTCGCCATCCTAGTGAGCTTAGATGGGAAGTTTGGTGGATCCATATACGTCTACCTGCCGAGTCATTAGCAGCTATTGCCTGACCCTCCCTGGTCCTACCTTGGGTGGAGAGGGGGATTAGGCGCTAATCATAATTATGTATATATGGTCAGTCTCTAGGACACTGTCCTGCTAGCTGGGGCATTATCACTGTCCCTTGCAACTGAGATTCATGAACGCCCTTGAAACTATTCAAAACAATTAATAATATAATGAGTCACTCATCTGATTTAAGAATTAAGGCCACATGGCCCGGTACTTGGGCCTGTGAGATCATTTAATGCCAAGATGCAACTGGGGAATAACCGGCAGTTGTGCGATAAAGTAAAAGGTAAGCAGCCGGACACAAAGAAGTAAAGAAGGAAGCCAGAACATACATAGTAGAAAGCTAGAAAGTGGGTTCAGCTGGGGGTCGAAGAGACACTGCAAGGCCCACGACTCGTGATTACAGTACACCGCTTAAGGTGTAAGGATGTCAGTAACCCCCTACAGGGGAACTAAGTCATAATTTATAATCAAATACGATCTGTAGCTCATTACTCGTCCCTTATTCAGATAGCTCATTTAGGATTCATTCTTTAGTTTCATCAAGGAATTCAGGAAACTCTCTCTCTCTCTCTCTCTCTCTCTCTCTCTCTCTCTCTCTTGATTCCAAAGATGTTCTGACTCCCCTGTTCATGCTTTGAAAAGCATGCCAATATCTGTCTCGCCATTCTTCCTTTATCCCTTCCTCTCGCTTTATCACTGAAATTGAATCCTCTTTGTTCATTCGTAATTTGATCTCAATCATCTCTCACGATTCTTTCTTATCCATCTTCCAACAGACTTGAATCAGTACTGGCAAATAATAGCATAGAATGTTTCCCGTAATTTCATTTAATGTAGCTGTCTAAAAGCTTCATAATCCAATAAGGTAAGTTAAAAATATTGGCGTTAAATCTGTTTATTACTGATTATCATTAATATTGTATATAATTTTCAACATCTCCTGAACTACTGAATATCATTTAAGGTATTACAATTCACTTACCTTATCTTATCATTTTTATTGTTGTTATTATTATTATTATTACAGGTTTGATTTTGGAGTGTCATTCTCCTAGAAGAGCTGCTTACCATAGCTAAAGCGTCTCTTCTACCCTTACCAAGAGGAAAGTGGACACT